>NC_089722.1:34890022-35041026 GCF_035083965.1 Branchiostoma lanceolatum | reverse complement strand
CATCTACTATACATAACCTTCCTGCATGATCTCCTCGTCTTATTTACTTTTGAGTCGTACCACAGTTTTGTGTAATCATGTAGCTAGATAAAAACCATTTATCAATAATTGGCCATACATCAATGACAAAAATTTCTAAGTCCACTTTCTGCTAGGAATCTGTTATGCTGACAAAAGACTCTCCCTCCACTTCCCCTGTAGCAAAACTGCTACCATGAAACAGCGTTATATGCATATACTTTTCTAGCTACGACTTTCACAGTTGCTAACGAGAATGACCCAAACATTTGCTTTTCAAAACGCAGCAAATCGGTAGATTATGTTGTCACCCGTTGTACTTTACTTCTCACACTTCTATATTCGTGTTTTAAGGTAACCTCCTTGTACCGACCGTCGGCACTTCACTGAAGATCTTAGAGATTACTGGCGGGGCGTGTCGCACTGGGGCCAGGGCCGCCAGGCGTGAGTTTGATGTTTTTAAGGTATGCAGTGCTCCGCCCCTGGCCCTGGACTGCTAGCAATGCGTAACAGAGAACCATGGAAGTACATGGTAGGCATCTTTCTTACTAAAAGAGCAGTTTGTTCTAAGATTCTAGTTCCACTTGTGACAGAAATTAGCCTCCCTTCAAAATTTTGTTTGGACGCACTCAGCCAAAAAAAGTGCGCCCAAAGACGCAGTGAGGTATGCCTGGTGGGAACGCTGGTCAGACGTTTCAGACAGCATCCGCTGTCTTTCGTTAGTGACTAATGATAGGACTGGGAAACCAGGTTTTATACCAAAACTCTGAATAGATATGTTAATGAGGTTAACACAATTTATGGTGTCTTGACGTAGTCTTCAAACGAAGATTCATTCAATACAAGGTTGTATGCTAAAAGTTAAATTAGCTACTGTTGTTTTAGTACAGTAACTACATGTTGTTCGTCCGGGGGTGGGGGGTGGGGGGTGGGGGGTGTGTGCATTAACCCAAGTGCCTGAAAGTTCAACGTGGAGACTCCCCTCCTGTGGAGGGTGGGATTGTTCATCAACGTCTCAATATGATAATCTAATGTCATTATAAAATGTTACTTTTAGTCTTGTCAATATCCATCATGTCATCAAATACTAATTTATGATTCTTTATATCAATACACTAGTTTAAAACACTTACTGCAAAGCCCTGTTTGAAACCTTCAGCTCTAGTCTATGGCCATCCACTTCACAGTGCTGGAAAGATAAAAATGTACAGAATCCAACACAGGGTATTCCGTATCACCCGAGGTTCCAGCCCGACCACCGGAGGAGGGCTGGGACCAAGGGTGATGCGGAATACACCGTGTTGTATCATATTTACGTCATACCCACCAGAGAAAACACACATTTCAATGCGGAATGTGCCAAACGTTGAGGGAGTTTTGTGTCCTCAAACACAAAACTGTAACAACATTGAATCCAACCGCCGAATCTGGTGTTCGAATCGAACATTTTCGCGGCCCTGGTATGACCTAAATGTAGATATCTAGACATTACTGAATAATATTATGAAGTGTTTAACTTGGAGTGAAAGTTAGTATCACCAGAAACTCAGAAATATTTAGAACAATCAGATGCAGAACCAACCGTTACAGAAACTCACCTATCCCTTACTTTGCTAAACTCCTAAACACACACAGCTAATCATTGTTTGGACGCTTAAACCGTCATTACTATATGAATTCGTCACTAGTATATGTGCAATATCTATTTCTAGGAAGTTTATGTAAATTCGGAAACCCGGAAGAATGATGATGATGATGATGATGATGAAGTATATGTAAGTTTAAAGTGTATTTACTACTATATGAATTCATTACTAGTATATGTGCAATATTTAATTTTAGGAAGTTTATGTAAATCCGGAAACCCGAAAGAATGATGATGATGAAGTGTATGTAAGTTTACAGTATATGCGTAATACTTATATGTTGTAAGTTATTTTATATTACTTGTAATTTTATAGTTCCATATGTGAAAACGATTAATCTGTACAAAAACATGCAATTCAGCCTACTGGCTGCGAAATGTTTTTAAAATGCCTCTGCAAATAAACCATTCATTCATAGTAGGACCTGGTAATAATGATAAAGCAGCAACTTGTGATTGAAGAAACTGAAGAAAATGCACATTTTTCACAAGACGGATAACATTAAGTTTGCTAACATTGAGGTTCAATTACACCCAACATCAACTCTCATAATTCCGCAAGTTATCCTATACAGGTAGCTTATATGAATGGTTTATTTTCACAAGTAAAAAGAATGTACAACAGTGGCAGCCACAACATCATAAAAATGGTGCTGTAAATCACTTTAATACAGCAGCAGGAAAATATAGCAGTTGGGGGAAAATGGAGTAGGTCACGGCACTTAATTTTAACGGTGGGAACAAACATTACTGTCTCAAATATTAGTGATCAAATATTTGCGATGAGGAAGTTTTAGATGTTGACTAGTGAATGTCAAATCGCTAAAATTAAGTTACAGTTAAAAATCAAGTACATCTAAAGATATCCTAAATGCAGTAAATCATTCAGAAATCCCCAGGGTGATTGCACGTGTCAGATATCCAGGTGTTTAAAACATTTTTGATAATACTGTTTTTAATGTCTTAGGCACCCAGCGGATTATGAGAGTTGATGTTAAATGCAGTCATAATTGTGACACGGATTAATGGACATAATAGCCCCTCATTCATATGTTATCATAATCAAAAATAAAGAGTTGTAGTGATCACCTGCAGGTCTTTCAAGGCTTTCTGTGCAAATTCTCTTTTCTGAAACTCAACAAAGCCATAGCCCATGGACAGAAGCTTCCCTGTATGATATAAATGTAAACAAATGTACTTAGTATTATCATCAATGCCGAAGACTCAACAATACTAAACATAACAACTCCACCCCATAAAAGGGTGGGGTTGGGGCCCTTGGATCCAAGATGGCCACTTTCTTGGACCTTCCTTAAAAAATTTTTCAGGTCTTAAATGAAGATTACATGAAAGTAGCCGGCCCCAAAATGTAACTGTAGGAGATGATCTTGGCAGGCAGCCGGCTTGTGTTAAAGGTTGACCGCTGGCCCGATCGACGTACCCTGCATTGCCCCGACGGCTTTATCATAATTGTAATTTGCCATTTAATGCATTTTAAA
Organism: Branchiostoma lanceolatum; assembly: GCF_035083965.1. Lineage (NCBI taxonomy): Eukaryota > Metazoa > Chordata > Leptocardii > Amphioxiformes > Branchiostomatidae > Branchiostoma > Branchiostoma lanceolatum. The sequence continues at coordinate 35,037,864 of NC_089722.1, read as the reverse complement.
ACAAGGTATACCATGCAATCTTTAGTATTCAGCATAATAAAGATATGTATCATTTGACTATTGAACAGTTGTTCATGTGGCAGTGTTCCAAACTCCATGTTTGGGTGTACTTTCATGCTGATTTAAATTTGCGATGGACTCCCAGAACCCACTATAATGCATGCACCAAGACTTTGGCCTCCCTCTGCAAGTTGAAAAGTTTAAAAAGTTAGTACGTTATTTACGCTATCATATCTAACTTACCTGGGTTACTCATGTCTTTCTTTGTGGCGATGCTGACATTTCTGATTATCCCACAGGAGGAGAATTTCTGAAATAAAACTCAACAAAGTTGTTATCTGATCTAAGATACATTTTTCATGGAGATTCTAAGCAAATAGAAAAGAAAAGTCAAGGCCAAATTCATTTCAAAAGTTGTCAGGTGAGATATAATTTCTGTCAAACATCCATCCATCCATCCAAAAGCGGCCTGCGTGCCGATTTGAGCTTATCATGAATAAACAAATGTTCAAACAAACAAACAAACAAAATCTTTTATCTGTAACTCGGATGATATGCAAACTTTCAGCCCTCTGTTTATTTGATTCTTTATTCTATGCGTGTAAATTGCTGATTTTTGTTCCTGCTGTGGTCATTTTCCACATAGTAGTAGTAGTAGTATCCAGTATTTGATTATACTGCTGCTGGGTTCCATGACGCAGGGATTTGCAGCAGTCGGCTAGTCTTCACACCGTGTTTCCACACAGCTCTGTCCAGCGGGTCCACGCACACTACAGGTATTTACACGCATAGCTATATGGCCTCCGTCGGTCAGTATTGACCATGGTAAAATTCTAATTCACAACAGCCCTACAGCATCGACTATGGCTAAACAGCCCTATACGAGAATGGCAGTCTCTGCCACAAACATCACATCTGTAAGCTGACTCAGATCTGTTGCAAAGCTCTTTTCTGCGGATCCGCTTTTCTTCTGCGCTGTGCATCAGTCTGGCTACTCCTGATTTGAGCTGTCTGGACAGTGTGCATCCCCACCTGGAACGGTCACTTGCAAGGTCCTTCCAGTGCTCTGTATCAATATCTAGAGCCTTCAAGTCCCTCTTGCAGACATCTTTGCACCGCAGCTGTGGCCTACCGGCAGATCAATTCTCCGTAGAGAAGTTCTTTGGGGATTTGGTCATCCTCCATGCGACAGACGTGGCCTAGCCAGCGAAGTCTGCGCAGCCTGAGCAGGGTGAACATGGTAGGGAGGCCGGCTCGGGACAGCACTTCGGTGTTGGTCACTTTGTCCTTCCATGATATGCCAAGGATACGGCGCATACACTTAATTTGAAAGGCATTTAGCCTATTCTCCTGCTTGGCATAGGTCGACCACGTTTCACTCCCATAGAGAAGTGTGCATCTTTGTCTTGAAAGAAGGTTTGGGGTTCTCCCACACTCGAGTGGTGAGACGGGCGAGTGTAGTTGCTGCCTTTCCAATCCTCTTGTCGATCTCCTTGTCCAAGGAAAGATTGCTGCTCGCCGTGGATCCGAGGTAGGTGGAGTGATTCACAGCCTTCAGTTCATAGTAACCGATGGTGATGGCTGGAGGTGTTTCTACATCCTGATCCAGCACTTCTGTCTTCTTTTAAAGGCCTTAAAAGGCTGATGATCAGACCAAAGTCTTTGCATGCCCTGGAGAAGCAATCCATCAAGGACTGGAGTCCCTGCTCTGTGTGAGCAGCAAGTCCGGCATCATCAGCGAACAGTAGATCTCTGATCAGACCTTCCCTTACCTTTGTTTTGGCCTTGAGGCGGTTGAGGTTGAAGAATGAAGAATCTGCCGTCGGATCTTGTGCAGAGGTAAATTCCTTCTGTTGCTTTTCCAAAGGCTTGCTTCAGGAGCAGGGCGTAGAAGATCCCAAACAGCGTCGGGGCAAAAACGCAGTCTTGTTTTACACCGCCGCATAGAATAAAGAATAAAAAAAAAGGGGGGCTAAAAGTTTGCATATCGTCCGAGTTACACATAAAAGTTGTTTGACAATGTCACATGCAACTTCCCATGTTGTGAACCTGCTATAAATGCTAACCTGTTTCAAGGCAGACTCTGAGGTGTCAAAGTTCAGGTTCTTCAAAAACAGAGTACACTTTCCTCGTTCCTCTTGTCCTGGGTCCTCATCAGAATCTGAATCTTCTGAGTTCCAAAAAAAATCTATTTTCATTTCACTAAGTCTAAAACACAGCAGAATTGATTAATTCACTACATGTATTTCTACTTTGTTTGTCAAGAATGAAAAATGAAGCAACTCACACAAATGTCAGACAAACACATTAGCATTATTTACAGCTAATAATAATCTACAGTTATCCAAGTGCACATTCAACCATGTTAACCTACAACCATTATAGACCCCGTTCACACTAAAATAAATGTAGTGGATTAAACATCCAAGTGGATAGAAATGACCTGATCCAAATCAATTTTTGCGTTCACACTCAGTCTGCTCTTCCCTGTTGAAACTAAAAAAAAACCTTAAGTGACTTAAACAGTCCTTGTTTTTGTGGCATTTTCCAAGTTTTGATGGGATCTCTCCTCCTTCCCCCAGATGGCGATCAGCAGCTTTGTCCACTTGACTGAAGTTGAAGTAGTTTTATTCTTCTTGGGGCACATTGCTGACAAAAAGTACTAGTATTAAACACAGAGCGATCTGGCGTGGCTTGTTTGGGGCTTCGGGCGCGATGCGACCCCAGTCTTACTTGGATGTGTGACGTTACACCTCCAGAACTAGCCGAAAACCAAGGAATCCCTATCCACTTTGCATTCACACTCGTTTTTCGACTGGATTGGATTCATTTCTATCCACTCAATCTACCTCCTAGAGGTGGATCGCGAATAATCAGATCCAGGGAAAACCAATTGGATTGGGAGCATTCACACTGCAAAAATGAATTGGATTCAGATTTGATGTTCAATCCACTTGTTTTTTTTTTAGTGTGAACGGGGTCATAGTTTTTTATATTACCAAATCATTCAATAATGGTAACTTTTTCCATACATTAATATATATATATATACCTTGCACAACTGGTGACAAAAGAGTAAAAGGTCATTCATTCATACATGCAATAAATTATCTGTACCTGTACTATGGTCCTCTTTTTTCTGATATTTCCAGATGACTGTACATTTAATTTCAGCTAGATAAGTGTACTTTGATGAGGGAAATCATGTGATACAAAATGTGTCATTTTTCTCTTTTCATGAAAACAATCATAGGAACCTCCTACCTTGCTCAGCTGACTCATGTTCTCCACTCTGCAACACAAAATCATGGTTACTCACTGAGTTCTTTTAAGCCAGGTTGGTACATGTAGCCGCCGCTACGTAGTGAGGGACTGCAGTGATTCGGCACACTACACACATATGTGCATGGACTTGGTTGATTTACCTCTTTAATCAGCAAAGTCAGTGCCAACAAACACGATGTACTTATGCCGCCAAATAAGAGCAGTAAAAATCTGTGCTATATCACGGGGTATAACGTACGTCACGGGATGGCCAGACACATTCGGTGGTCGCAGAGATCTATCAGCCGCAACGCGCAGACACATTCGACGCGCCGCGGAAAAATCAGCCGTCCGCGCGGACCTATCAGCCGCAACGCGCAGACAAATTCGACGCCGCGCGGACCTATCAGCCCTTCGCGAGGAAAACTCAGTCGTGGGACAGCGCCATCAGGTGTCTCACTACTGCCTTCAGAGAGCGCTGGAAAGCCCGCGCCAAGGTAGGTCCTCCACAATTTCCTTCTCTAGCGTCATATAGAGACATCGACTGGTAATCTAACTAGGCCTATCAGGTGCCAGACTATCTTAGGGTCATCCGGAGCCAGAAATAATCGGCAGGTCTTCAAATTAAGTCGAGATATAGGGAGAACAGTTCTCAATCGGTGACACACCACATCGAAGTTGTCAAGGTAAACAGTGGCTAATGCCGTATTTTGGGCCATTAGAAGCAAAGACATCGGCGGTTTTGACGTCTTTTAGTGTGATTGGGTGTCCAGAACAACGTAACATACTCTGGAATTGATATAATATGCCCACAGAGCGAAAATATGTGGTAGAAGTGATACCGCTATATAACGCCCCCCTCCCCCATCCTTCAGTACGAACCACCATGTGTAGAAGTACTAGAACGATGTTAGCTCTTATAGCAGTATTAAAGCCATAAGAAGCGATACTGTTGTGGTCATTTCAATGAAGATGCAGAGTCATCAATGTTTATCCAGACAAAGGCATTCATTTTTGGAATTTGCATTTCAGCCATGGAGTTTGATGAGTAGGACAGGTTTGTGCATGTGACCACAAATGTAAAACCACCTGTTCTACCCTACAAGTCCAGCCTTCAGGAGGGAGATGAAGAACCACCTGACAAGCCATGCCTTGGGGAGGGACAGGGTACCTGGTCTTCAAGTAACAGCACCAGTGGATCCCGTTCAAACACCAGCACCAGTGGATCCCGTTCAAACACCAGCACCAGTGGATCCAGTGAGGGTTCAGTGTCTTTGGAAGAGTCCAACGAGTCTGATGACCTACCTGGTGTGGTTTTGCCAGCTGAAGATGTAGAAAAGGATGTCTCCTCCCCCACACGCAGGACTACAGTGCAGTCTGTGTACACATTGCAAGTGCTAAGCGAACAGCGGTTCAGTAGCTGAACACAAGCGTCGCTGCCATGGGGCTGATAAAGGACCAGCCATTTAGTGTGGGTTGTGCAATAAATACTTTATTTATGCTAGAGACTTTCAGGATCACTAAGTTGAATCATCCAAGGAGTGCCCAGTTTGTCAGAAAGAGTTCAAGTGAAGACGCACATGATAGTGCACTCAGATTGGGATTTTTGTGACAAACGTGGAAAGTCCTTTAAGTCATAGTATAAGAAGTCCTGAAACATCATCACAGAACCCATGACAATCCCAGAGTAAAGACGTTTGTCAGTGCTACAAGTGTGAACACAGGTTTCATAAAAAGGAAGAACTTGTGTGTAATCATGCAGTAATTCTGGTTCATATGATTATATTTGTTGTTTCACAAGAAGGTATACCTTGTGTATAGTGCACCTGTACAGTGACATATTTTCATCTGTAGTGTTGGGAAAATCACGGCGCCGAGACTCGGTATTTGATTGGTTTTGACTTTGTTCTTCTTTTTTCAAGAGTCAATATTCATAAACGATCAGAATACTTTAATTTGTAATCTATAGCAATAGATTAAGCTACAGTGCAATATGATTACAACATAGTCATTTGCCAAGTGATGTATAACAAGATCAAGAACATGGTATTGCAATTCAGCAAATATATATTTTGTAAACAACCAGAATAAATCTAGTTATATATAACTATATTTTGTGTGTCATTTTTGGATTAACATTTCAGGAAATACGGATGGTCAGTACAATTATGCAACGCTGAGATGGTCCATTACCTACATCTGTGAATATAACAACCTGACAAAGTATAGTCTTCATCCAATATCTACTCAATACATATCTCTATGAATATATAGATTTCTACGGCAAATATGGAGTTATTTAGATATTCCAGTTGTACATTGTATGATTTCCGTTGCTTAGTGCCTTTCGTATAAAGGGAGAGAAGCCTACAGTCCAGAAAAAGTGTCGTTGACGCTAGCTCGAGTAGGAGTTGACCAGGAGAGTTGTGTCTCTTTCTGCCTGGGACTTACTGCAGTGCTGTCATCAATGCCAATGTTATCTTCTGTTACCCATACATCGTCAACTTCGCGTGTTTGCTTTCCAGGTGCCCGTTGTTTTGTTTCTACACCTTTTCCGCGGATGTAGTGTCAACCTGAGTCGACGAGTCATTTCTGAAAAATGTCAGGGTTGATTACTTGCAGTGACACATTATACCTGGGTAATAGTAGTAACAATATAGTAAACAATCTTGCGAGAAACGTATGAGATGTTCGTTGAATCATCTAGATGAGGATAATCCCTTAAAGTGATAGAAGGTATTCCCCGCATATCGCCAAAATCAATCGAGGCGACAAAAACACTATTGCCTGTTAATGCTTACTATACTACTACATAAGATATTGGCCGTAACTTTACTGGAAAATGGGGAGGGGGCGACATATAGCGGTATCACTTCTACCACATGATTTTCGCTCTGTGGGCATATTGTATCAATTCCAGAGTATGTTACGTTGTTCTGGACACCCAATCACACTAAAAGACGTCAAAACCGCCGATGTCTTTGCTTCTAATGGCCCAAAATACGACATTAGCCACTGTTTACCTTGACAACTTCGATGTGGTGTGTCACCGATTGAGAACTGTTCTCCCTATATCTCGACTTAATTTGAAGACCTGCCGATTATTTCTGGCTCCGGATGACCCTAAGATAGTCTGGCACCTGATAGGCCTAGTTAGATTACCAGTCGATGTCTCTATATGACGCTAGAGAAGGAAATTGTGGAGGACCTACCTTGGCGCGGGCTTTCCAGCGCTCTCTGAAGGCAGTAGTGAGACACCTGATGGCGCTGTCCCACGACTGAGTTTTCCTCGCGAAGGGCTGATAGGTCCGCGCGGCGTCGAATTTGTCTGCGCGTTGCGGCTGATAGGTTCGCGCGGACGGCTGATTTTTCCGCGGCGCGTCGAATGTGTCTGCGCGTTGCGGCTGATAGATCTCTGCGACCACCGAATGTGTCTGGCCATCCCGTGACGTACGTTATACCCCGTGTATATTAGGACACGTGCTATGTTAGGGCAGACCGACTTTGAAACATGCAACATTTACCTCTTGTTCCTGTTTCTGGGTCGTTTCTGTCTCATTGGGAGTCGAGAAAACCTTGGTCGGAGCCCACTCCAAGTACAGGGGAACATGCTGGAACTGGGATTCAACATGAGCTCACATGTAGACTGAATGCAACCCTACATGTACATGACTGGTACATGTCATGTCACAATACTAATGTCACCATAAGGCCACACCAATTTAATATCTTGGTTAACAGATTTTTTGGGTGTCTGAGGAACAGGGTGAAAGGGACACCTCAACCAGATAATGATCAGGAAAGGGTACATGTATAATCATCATCAGTCAACGTGCTTTCGCTACAACGGGGTTATACTGCCCTTTTTACGGGGTGACATACAAGACGGGGATGCGCCAGTTCTCCCGTCGGGGTGAATAGGACCATCTAATTTTGCATTTTCTGACAAATGGCATACTTTTAACTGGCATCACTTCTTTTTTGTTTTTATGACATTTATGTGGAAAATGATCTCTAGATTTGCCCCAAACAACGCCACACATGGGGTGTTCAATTTCTTAGTTTTGTGTAGTGTAGTGCACTAACCCGCTTGGTCATAGCTCTGTCACAATTGTGCGTATATTGAAGTGCGCATGAGTTCCACAGTAACATTTTTGGGGTTCAAGTAAATTTTGCGGGGAGGAAGTTGTTTTCTACTTTGACCCACCGTTGAGCAGTCTAGTTATCAAACCAAAGAAATGACTTTTTCGGTTGCAAACTTAACCTAAATCAAAAACATGTTAATACGCAACTCATGCGGGCGTGTATATAAGCACAAGTGTGACAGGGGCTTTAAGTACAGGAGGAGTGTAGTGAAGTGCACTAGCCCGATTGGTCAAGTACAGGTCTGGAGGACATCCGCTTGAAAATTGGCACTTTAACTTGCACAGGGCAATTAACCTCCTTGTTACAGCTTACAGTACTACAATAGTCATGTACAAATGTTTGTGTATGGTTCCTAACCTTGGTATAAGCTAGCTTGTAGAAGGCACCTCTTGCCTCAGATGGCTCTAGGAACTCCACGATAGCAGTAACCCCAGCTGGGGGGAGAACCACTCGCCCTAACTGTCCAAACCTGGAAATAAGGTCAACTTGAGTTCCATGACATCAACACACCTTTGCCAAGTGATTTTACATCATACATGTTCAATAATCTCATCTGTATGAAATTCCTATAATTTTTCTACCACTATCATGGCAGCGTTCAAAATACCCACCTGCAGTCTGCAAATTGCAGGAAGATTTTCAAGATTGCAGAAGAAAAATTAAGCAACCAACAATTTTGCAGAATGAAAGAATCAGGCTCAGGATTCAATGGTTCTCAATTTAGCCAAGGAGGTTATACAGACTTAGCAATTTAGCGGCACTGTAAATAAACTGAAACCCACAGCGCCGCCACGCTCGTACCCAGCGCCCCGGAGAAGCCATAGGTTTAAATCGTGGGCTTAGAAATAAATTTATGTCAGATCAAGCTCAACAAAATAAACTTTCTAGAATTCACAGCTGTCTGTTTTCTTTTGTTTTGTTTGTTCTTGACAGATCCTCAGAATAGTTATGTGTGCACGCCAGAATTAGTACGCCAGAATGGGCGATCTTCTACAGTTAACCGTTATTCTTCTAACTAGCACGGCCTAAAACAAGACGCAAGTTGACGATTTTCGGGGGTAAAATGCTGTACAATGGTGATACGTTCTGAGAAACGAAGATTTACAAAGTACCTTATTGTTGGCGCTGTTAAGATACCCCGTCACAAAGGGGAGTTATGTCACGGAAGGGATTTAGCCACGGAAGGGAGTTTGCTACGGAAGGGAGTTTGGCATTCTCCGATAATCAACACGTTCCCAGGACAGTTTGCTTCTCCCAGCATGCTATTGGCGGAAAATACGATCTCTTTCCCAGGACCGTCTGTGCGACGAACCCAGGCGCCGCGCCACTTAGCGCTCATGCGTATAATGTATTCCAGAAAAGACTCGTACACGCATTCAGTGTTGGAATAGTGCTGTTTATAAGGACGCTGCGGAGGAGCGTGCAGCGCTGCGCAAAGCTGGTGGCATTTCGGTGCGTGCCAACTGCCTAGCAGACTGCCTCGCACCGACTTCAGTTTGAGTTTTTTCAGGGGATTTTGACCCATTCCGTGATAACTTCAGGGACGAATCATGTGAGAAAATTTCATATTCGTGCATTTCCGTCCAAACCTCTCTAATCTCTGGGTCGCCAAAAGTCGGGAAAACAATTCCTGGATGTTTCTAGTGTAAACATGTCGCAGCAAGCATGCAATTTCTTCAGAGACTGAACTCGGGGCATGTGCGTGATGACAGAAGTAACGAAACGGTGGCCACTACATTAGCCCGTGGTCTTTCAAGCCAAGATGGCAGCGATGAAGTTGAGAACTACATGGATAGATCTTGAGCGCCGCCTTGTGAGCAAGGAGAACGCCAAACATTTTCTCCTGTACCGAGACAGTGGGGAGGGGAGCGCTCACGTGCGAAAACCAATTACATCGCTGGGCCGTCTGGAGTCTCCCCGACTGTCCAAAGTTGGAGTCCGATGTTTAAAACCGATAGGGATCTTTCAGATTTATAAAAAAAAAAACTATGCAGAGGCCAAGGTTTGCGTAAAGGCTTTTTCTTTTGAATTTTTTTCTCTCCATTCTTTCAAATATTTTCATTTTTTTCCATGGGCCATGATTTTTGACACAGGTCGTGCAATCTTAATAATATTACACATCAGAACACATATTCCTCGCAAGGATATAATGCCCTTGTCCTCCTTATCAGGCAGGTTGTTGAATTTGTTTTTAATTTTAATATACATACTGAAATTATAAACAAATATTTGATTTGATTGATATTGAATAAATACGCTTTTGCAGTTGCAATTTTCGCAGATTTTTCACACAGTCAAATGTATGTACACCTGTTTCAAACTTTGCTAGTAAAAATCAAAGATAGAGTGACAGAATAGAGAATTACAGAAATGTTGCAAAGCTAGATGTAAATATGTAAATAAGTAGACATTATTAAGTGGAGAAGGTTGTAGTATGGAGGCTTGTGTATTTGCAGAAAATATTCTCAAATTGCAGAACAAAATTTTGACATTCTGCAATATTGCAGAGCACTGAAAAAAAGTGTCCTCATTTTCAATGAAGAAGCTGTGTGAAGCTCTTCCACAGCTAATGCACCACAGAGGGATATTTCAAAAAATGCAATTTGCTGTTACAGTAGTGAAACCAGGGAATTGTTTTATCAACAGTTGACTGCCACATACATGTAGGCCCAATTTAGACACAGTTTTTCCTGACATCTCCTAAATCAGCCGACATCTGGGCAGAGATGTCGGGACGCATTTATACACACCGACAGGAAGTACTGCAGGACACCAGGGAAGTTGGAATGCAGTAGTGATACATCGTGATAAATTTTGTTTCAAGCTAAAAGTCTGCTTCCAAAAGTACTTTCAATGACATTTGTTAACTTGTTAGAATCACAAAGATATCTTTGATGTCCTGATTTTACTGATTATTACGGTAAGAAATAGTTTCCTCTGTGCTCTGTCCTTATGCGTCATAGTCTGGCCTGTAAGGCACTGGGAAGTTTAAATTTGATAAATGTCCTAACTAGAATAAATTATGGTACAGTTGCCATAGCTAACGTCAAAATGGATCACTTGATCTCCACAAGTCTGCAAACTAGCCTGAAACCTGTTCTCCAGATGTCCGGGACCCGACACATTTTGTTTATACGTGCCCTGAAGCTGTCGGGGACTCCCGCTGTGTTGTCGGGCGTCCACTCTGGATATGTTGGGTGATGTTTTCCCGACATCTGGAAAAATCCTAATTAAGACCATACAATTCCTGTTTGGATGCAGAAAAAAAGCTGTCGCCTGCCAGATACCTGCAGTCCCGACATCTAGAAAACCTGTGTCTAAATTGGGCCATAGATGTACAAAAACTTTTACAGCTTCTGTAAATCTTACAAGTGAGAAGTGCCACCTACTTGCTGAAAACCCCCTGCAGTTGGTTGGGTTCTGTCCCCGCTGGTAAATTCTTCACAAGCAGTACAGTTTTACTCCTGGCTGCAGCGGGCTGGAAGGCAGGGTAAGATGTGTGTATGTACAATGTACCACTGATGCTCTCTTCAAGTCTATTTCAGTATTCAGTAACAATATCAGAGTGACTACAGGAAAGCTTGACAAACTACATTGTAAGGGCTGCCTTAAGTAAAGACGCTTTTTTCGCGCGCTTAAACTAATGGCACTTCATTGCTAATTGCCAGAAAATGGTTGGTTTGATAAATGAAATTTGAACAAATTAATCTTAAGAACATATTTGAGTTAAAAATGTATTTCATACTGTTCACACCCTCCCGACTAGGCCCGCTATTGCTCAGTAACGTTACCTCCCATAGTGGCCCTACCCTTTCAAGCCGGTAAAATCGCTTCTGGCGACGTCACCACCAAAACAGCTTTCAGCCAATCAGAGGGTTGGCTTAAGCTCATCTAGAGCAAAAGCGCCAATCAGTCTTACATCGCTCCTTTGGGTTCAGAGCAAAAATAACGGCTGTTTGTGCAAAAAAACTAGCTCATCAATTATTCATGAGCAACTGTTAATAATGTCGCCAGAAGCGATCTTTAATACCAGTTTAAGTGAAAGGGCAGGGCAGCTATGGGAGGTAACATTACCGAGCGATAACGGGCCTGTTAGGGAGGGTGTCTGACATTAACCTTTTACGCTCTGCATTATAACCGATAACTGATGCAAGGCGTTTTCATGAATGCATCTTTGGACACCCTGCTGAAGTCAAAATGTATTTTTGCTCTCTAGCTTTAGTTTCATTTCTTAATTTTATCAATCTTTAGGGTGGTCCCTTCAGTTAACTACCCTCACCTCTCAAAAAGAAGTACCCCCTAAAATAGAAGTACCACCCGGACAAATCTTCAAAATCGAATATAAGTGCCCCCTGAAATAAAAGTACCCCCAGAAAATTTCACAGTTGAGGTAAACTGTGCCCATACAACTGTCCGAGGGAAATAAGATAATAAGCAGGTACATGTAGGTTATATCTATTCAATTATGCCTCAGGACCATACATGTACCTATTAAGTATACATGTTTAACGTTAGATATTGAACAGAATAACTGTACATAGCTTGTTCAAATCATGATTATCTTCCTCGCCACTTCGTAAAATAGAATTATTATTAATAATAGTAATGTTGAAAAATTGGGCAAAAGTTTCCCACTATGACCCCTAAAGGCCACGGTGCTTTCAAATTAAACAAGTAGAGCCCACAATATTGAAGAAAGCTTGACACTGTAAAAGTAGCTCTACGTCTCAGACCGTACATACTAAGAAGTTACTGATTACATGTTGACACTAGAAACCCGTGCGTAACCGCTAAATTGGGAAAATCTTACGATCATTTAAAAAAATGAACCCTCTGAAGATAAAAATGGCCTTTTGTGTCTATTGTTGCCCCAAAATATATCATTTCCCTGCGTTTTCGGTATGATTTTAAAGATCGGTATTCGCACTATGCAATATACTGCTAGTTTTACTGTCGCCATGCCTGATAGTGGCAGAGAGTGGCGGCCATGTTTCGCGATTTCGAGCTGTTGTTTACCGAATCATATCGGATATATTTTTTTAGAGATAGCGATATCGACCGATATGTTATGAGTGCCGCCAGGATAATTTTCACAAGGCCGTCTAAGCGGCGGGAAAATCAACGCCGCTTGGTCGAAAAATAGCGAATTACGAGCAAAAATACCAGGGAAATATGGGCAGAAAAACCTTAACTTTAAATTTTAGAGGGATTCCCGGTTAGCCAAGCCTCGATTTAAAAAAATAAAATAAACATACCGTCTAAAATAAGAAAGTACAGGGCAGATTTTGTGGCGAAAAAAATAAACGTACCGGTACGTTTATTTGAGAGGTGAGAGTATGTAACTGATTTCCAGATAATAAATACAGATAATAAATAAAGGTCATGACATACAATAATGATTAAAAATAGGATAAATACAGAACAAATCAATAGGTCAAACAATAGCACTGAAATCATCAAAAAAAAGCAAACAAATGATGTTGAGAGGTCAGAGGTCAAAGTTCCATAAAACAAACAATCTTTAGGAAATGATAACACAGAGCAGTAACATAGGAGTAATAAATCAAACTTTCAGTTGGTGATGAAATGAAGTAAAAAGAGAGACGGTGTAGATTCCAGAATATTTTAGTGTTTTTTCCACAGTACAATAATATTGCGATTTAAGTACATGAGCAGGGCTGTATCTGTAGCACAATCCAGCTCAAGCTTTGACAAAAAAACGGCCTCGTTAAGTTAAGACATCCCCCATGGTCGTGTGTTTATCAGAATGTGTGTATAAGACAAAGGAATATAACATAACCAACCTGGCTGAAAGAGTCTAGCTTCACTCCATTGTCCAGAAGGAACTGTCGGGTTTCTGCCACTATTTGTGTCTCCCCCAATGCCATGCGCACGGCAAGACTCTCTCTTGAATCCTGAAATCAAAATACATTGTACACCAAACACTTATTGACAAATGGTTACATTTGGCAAACATCTTTACCAGGCCTTCCTTGTTATCTAACGTTGATAGAAAGTGGTAGGCTTCAATAAAAACCAGATGTGATGTGCCCTCCACTCAGGCATTACATATAGAATACAACACAGGGTACTCCGTATCACCCAGAGTACCAGCCTGACCGCGGGTCGGATTGCCCGACGGCTGTAGGCCGGAGGGTGAACCGACCCGCAGGAGGGCTGGGACTGAGGGTGATACGCATTCTAAATATTCTATGGAAGCCTGTGTGATACAACTTAAGACCCCTGTGTGATACGGAAAATTATCACACGGACCGTAACACCCGTATCGAACGTTTTTGCGGCCCAGGTATGACATAAATGTAACTATGGCAATGGTAGAAATAAAGAAATATTTTCTGCAAATACACAAGCCTCCATACTACAACCTTCTCAACCTAATAATGCATTATATTTACATCATGATAATTATCTAGCTTTGCAACTCATAGCATTACTGTAACTCTTTATTCTCTCATTCTATCACTCATATGTGCAGTGGTTCCAGGTAATAAGCGACCACGACATGGTCCTGGTAACACTGGTCACTTTAAATTTGGAATGTCACTTTCCAAATTGTGGCTAGATTCCAAATTTCTAGAATTTTCATTTCTTAAAGAACAGCAAAGTTTTATAGCTCATTGGAAAGGGCATTTTCTCCTCTACAATATGACATTTTTATTTTGGTCATATCACTTACGGATGTCGAGATATTTGACTTTGAAAGTTGTCGAGCCTACTAGTCTGAGTGGAACAGACTGGTAGTCCATTGCTTATCACCATAGTCCAACTAAGTCAGACTGGTAGTCTGAAGGATGTTGGCCTACTAGTCTGATAGGGGGCACTTCTGTGGAACAAGTCCATGCTAGACTGTAGAAATCCCTTGAATTAAGCCATTTTTAGACAATGTATATTTTGGGCTCTGGAGCCCTGGTATCAAACCCAAATGACCTGAAAATTGGTATAGAGGGAGAATTTTACTTACACTTTTGACAAACTACTTAAAAAGTATGTAAAATGAGTCTTTTCTGCTATTTTCAGACAAAATATGTACATTCTTGGCTTTTGTGCCCTAATATCACAACCAAATGACATGAAATCTGGTATAGAGGAGCCTTAGGCAATTACACCAAGAGAACTGAACTCACACTTTTGGCATACACCACTTTAGAATTGTGTAAAATGGGTCTTTTCTGCTATTTTCTGGCAAAATATGTACATTTTTGGCCCCTGTGCCCTAATATCACAACCAAATGACATGAAATCTGGTATAGAGGAGCCTTACACATATGCCAAAAGAACTGTGCTCACATTTGTGGCATACGTCACTTTAGAAATGTGTAAAATGGGTCTTTTCTGCTATTTTCAGACAAAAATGTACATTTTTGGCCCCTGTGCCCTAATATCACAACCAAATGACATGAAATCTGGAATAGAGGAGCCTTACACATATGCCAAGAGAACTGAACTCACATTTGTGGCATACATCACTTTAGAATTGTGTAAAATGGGTCTTTTCTGCTATTTTCAGACAAAAATGTACATTTTTGGCCCCTGTGCCCTAATATCACAACCAAATGACATGAAATCTGGTATAGAGGAGCCTTACACATATGCCAAATGAACTGAACTCACATTTGTGGCATACGTCACTTTAGAATTGTGTAAAATGGGTCTTTTCTGCTATTTTCAGACAAAAATGTACATTTTTGGCCCCTGTGCCCTAATATCACAACCAAATGACATAAAATCTGGTATAGAGGAGCCTTACACATATGCCAAATGAACTGTGCTCACATTTGTGGCATACATCTCTTTAGAATTGTGTAAAATGGGTCTTTTCTGCTATTTTCAGATAAAATATGTACATTTTGGCCCCCGTGCCCTAATATCACAACCAAATGACATGAAATCTGGTATAGAGGAGCCTTACACATATGCCAAAAGAACTGTGCTCACATTTGTGGCATACATCTCTTTAGAATTGTGTAAAATGGGTCTTTTCTGCTATTTTCAGACAAAAATGTACATTTTTGGCCCCTGTGCCCTAATATCACAACCAAATGACATGAAATCTGGTATAGAGGAGCCTTACACATATGCCAAAAGAACTGAACTCACATTTGTGGCATACATCACTTTAGAATTGTGTAAAATGGGTCTTTTCTGCTATTTTCTGGCAAAATATGTACATTTTGGCCCCTGTGCCCTAATATCACAACCAAATGACCTGAAATTTGATGTAGAGGTGCCTTGAGGCATATGCTGTACTCACACTTTTGGCATGGCATTATCATGCACTACTTTAGAATTGTGTAAAATAGGTCTTTTCTGCTATTTTCAGACCAAAAAATACATTTTTGCTTTTGTGCCCTAATATTACAACGAAATGACCTGAAATCTGGTGTGGGGTGCCTCGGACATATACAGAAAGATCTTCTCTTTCACCTTTGGCAAACACTACTTGACTTTTTTGCTATTTTCAGACAAAATATGTACATATTTTGCTCCTGTGCCCATAATATTCTAACCAAATGACCTGACATTTGGTACAATGTACATGTGCTTGTGTACTTTACCCATGGCCATTTGACTTCATTTACATTTTGGGCATACACTATTTGCGTACTCAAAAATGATTTGGGGATTCTTTGCTATTTCTAACTAACAATGTAGTGATGAATCCCAGGAGGTTCAAATTATGTCAATTAAGAGGGTGTAACCCAGCTGTCTTGAGATGAAATTTATCAAATAAGACTTTCTTTACTAAATAAGGGTTCCTTTCCCAAATGTGTAAGGAATGTAAATTCTATAAATGAAACTATTGCCAAATGAACTTTTGTTTCAGGTTACAGTTAGTCCACATTATGTGAGGATTGTGGTTGATAATACATTCATGAAACTGGGCGTTATAGGCTTTGTAGCTAATAAACTTTGATGTAACATGTACATGTTGTACATTCAATTTGTTACATCAGGGAGGTGTTTACATACACTGAAAGGCCAGCCACCCAGCAATGCTGTGACCAGTAGCTGTCCTGGGGATCACAGGCAGCCTTTGTTTGTTTAAAAATTACAGGCATGACAGATGAGTTTGTAATAGGGCATTGGCCCAGATGGTTCAATTTACCTCAGAGGGAGGGTCAAAGGGGAGTCATTGTTGGCCCCCTCCAAGGGGGGGAAACAGACAGTGATACTGTAAAAGGAAGAAGATCAAGAATATTTATAATGTCCTCAGGCAGTTCTTCAATAGATTATAAGCTATGAATACCTGTTCAAGTGTTCATGATTATGTCTTCAACTTGCTAAAGGTCAACCAGTTAGTTATTATTGTAGGTCAGTAGTTCTATTCTACACAAGAGCATTCAAGATCATGAATTTGGATATTTGGGTTGCAAACACTCCAAAAGCCATGTATATGTCCATGTTGTTATGGTGCTTCTCAGAGTAGCTTGGTCCTTGGATAAATCACTTAGTTACGCCTGCCATCCTTCTGGCAAGGCATACATGTGCATGTCTAGACCCTGTTTCTTAGAGCCTTAGGTAATGAAATCCCTATATACATGCTACCACTGCTTTTCACGGTATCAGTTAAAAAAATAACCCTTTGGGCGCCCACACAGAGAAGCACAGAGTCATGAACAATGAACCCTACCAAATACAGATTCACCAGCCATGTTACAGTCAAACTCAGTGGGTTTCTATGTTCTTATGTACAAATGTTACATCCCTTACAAGCCACCAGCAATATGTTTTCATTTCTTTTCTCTCACCCATGCAGATGGGTGTATGGTTTGAGATAGTGGTTGACTGTAGGTATGAGTCATGAACACAGGGTTAATCTGGTGTGACGACCTCCACTACAGTCAGGCCTAGAGCTGCCCAGCTGGGAGTTAGAATATCCTGTACAGTGTTCTCCCCAGGTCTTTTCAGCATGCGATGCTGTGATCTGACCCCCAATGCTGTGATCTGGACCCTGATGCTGTGTTTCAATGAGCATATATATATATAGGGGTGTTTTGTTCTGGGAAGAACCTTCCTTAATCTTAAAAAAAGTTTATATTTGGCTTTAGAACGAGGATGTAACAGAGGAAAAACTTAACGTCACAAAATTTATCCTTCAAAATGCATTAAATAGTGTCGTATATGAGTGGTGCAATTTAAACAAGTGTCTTTAGTATATGGTTCTGAATTTCAAAATTTTGTGCGGGAAGATGCCCAACCGTTATCATGTCTTTGGCACTTGGCAAGTGACTTGCCGCCATGCAAATTTGGCCCTCCGAACCTGACCTCTATGCTGTAAAAAAATCCTGGTGAGAACACTGACATATAAGCCAGAGGAAACTGGTAGTATATGTTGTAAAGGTATATATATATATATATAGCTCCAAAGGGGCCCTTTCTGTTGACTTAACTTTACAATATCTCAGACATGGTACTCAAGAAAGTGGAGGCATAAAGATATAGAAAATGAAAAGTGACAAATTATCAAAGTGGTGATATCACACCAGCACTTACAGTAAGTGCAAAGGGAGCTGAGAATGTGGCTGTAGTGTACATGTATGACTGAGAGCGCACGCGTGAATTGTGAATTGGGCAGGTTTAGCCACTAATGCTAAAGCCACATCACATACAATGCACATCAGCCACATGGTGGTGACATTTTTTTAAGTTGCTGCATATCTGGCACTTTTTATGAAAAGCTAGCACTGTAATCTAGTTCACTGGTACTACAGAGCGCAAGGAACTCCCTGAAAAGTGTAACTTTATCCGTGAAAAAACATCTGCCTATTAAGATGCAGGTTGACCTGTTGGTGACCCCTCACCAGGGAAGGGGAGAGGAGGTCTGAGACCTTCAGGTCACATACATCACAGTGTGGATGTTGACTAGAGAAGCTTTGCTAGCCAGCCACCTTGTGCAGAGCTTTTTTTTAACACTTTTCTATCCAGTTCCTGAAAGATTTAATAATGAGTAAATGTACCAAAGGGACTCAAAGGAAGCTTGATGTAGACTAACCTGGGGTATCTGAATTTATTTAGCTCACTGTATTTTAGGTTACTGTATGATGTACATAACCTACATTTTTACATGAGGGCCTGCTTGGGGGGGGGGGGGGGGAGGGTTCCCGACAACGCTCTACGCTAAATTCGGAGGGCCGGCTACGTAATACGCTAAATTCAGAAAGCCTCCCTACGCTCTATGCTAAATTATGAAGCTTTCCAACGCATTATGCAGACTCAAAAACTCCTAGCGGCTGAACTATGGTGTAAAAGTTGGTAAATTGTCAGTTTTGGAGGTGACGATAACATAGTCTTGAACATATGAAATACCACTGATGACGGCCAGCTCCCTATAGCTATATAACTGACACTGGAACATTCGGGGCATGGTCGCCCAAGCATCAAGCCTACATTATCAGTCTAAGGTTCTCCAGCACAGTAGCAAAAGTGTCAAACTTCTAAAAACAACTGTATCATCAAACAAACAGATGAGTATTGAATTGAGTCCATATTTTTTTCTGATCTTTGCCATTCACTTGGTTGAGGGTCAGATGCAGGTCACGCGGTTTACCATTGATATTAACGGAGTGTGATGTCGCAAAGCTGAACATGTTCGCTCTACCCATGCTTGTAGCCAGGATTTTGTTGGTTCTTTTATGTGTAGATTATGGGACAACCAAGCGCCGAAGGCGTGAGATTTATAGGGGGTCCAGGGGCGGCTCCCTGGAAAATTTTCAAAATTCAACCCTCTGAAATGGCAGTTCTAACATTTTGAGGATTTCAAAGTAAGAATCGAAGGCACAATTGATAACAGCGCTGAGAAGGGAAAATGCATTCATCATTATTTTCGGCCACCTCTGAGTGTGTTGCTGCAGCGGCCTGCGGACTTGCTGCCTGAACCTGAGAAGTTTGAGCATTTCTTTTCACAAAGGTAACGTAATCAACGTTACTATCTAGCAGGATAGAAAAGGCCATATACCGTACGGCGTAAGGTCTATAGTCATTCTCGTATGTGGCAGCCCAGAAAACGCATTTAGTGGAGAGCAGGATGGTGGGCTTATGTTCCCTCCAAGCAAGGAGGTTTGCTCCAAGTAAGTCTCGTAAGGCCTGATAGGGTCATGAGGTTTGAATCTCAATCTATAGCATAGCCATCTATGCAAGATGTTTCAAGACGGCTTGAAAGTGCAGCAGATATATGTCTCGCAAGTCAGGTACCGGTCATAATTTGTAAAAGTGCTCACTATGTACCGTGAAAACATCACCAACTTCTCTCAAACCAAGCCCGACTGCCACATCTGCTTGGAAATGAAAGACAATATCCTGTCCAGTGTACTGTACATGTGGGATCATTCCCTTGTATGTGCCTTGCTATTGCATAAGATTTTGGGAATGGGTTCGGTGGATTGTTCCATTGTGTACAAGGGGAGGATAGCAATTTAACAATTGCGGACATGACACTCATTTGTGACTTAGAGCGAGGTTGGAAATGTTTGACAACGCTTTCAACAACGTTTTACGCTAAATTCTGGGTAGCTACTGTGACGCATTACGTAGAATTAAAGTGGCCAATACCGCTCTACGCAAAATAGACCGCTTACGCTCTACGTTGAATTGGAGTGGTCGGCAACGCTCTACGTAAAATTAAAACAGCCGATTATGCTCAACATAAAAGGGCATGCAGGCCCTCCTACATGTAGGTGCATCTTGTCAGACAAAAACTAGTAGTTACAAAAGCATGATGCGAAATCAACATCTATATCTCATGGAGATTAGACTATTATTTCAGTTACATTGTCCTTTGTATGATAGCCAAACATGTAGAGCCATGCTTTTCAGTTATGTGTAATTTCCCCACTTCAGATACGTACTTGAATAGTAAACAGAAATCTATATTCCTTATACTTATAGCCTTTGATAAACCAACTGTAAACTAATCATACAGCGTCACACGTTTATACAATTACCAAGAGGTCTGACCTCTCCCCTTCCCTGGTGAGGGGTAACCAACAGGTCAACCTGCAACTCTGACTCAGGCAGATGTTTTCAGGGATTAAGTTACATCTTGTGTCATCTCCGTATTTGGGTCCCTGAGAAGCCAGGAAAACAGTTCACATGCCCTTATCAATATGTCAGACTTAAATGTCAAAAACAGAAAGATTTTCGCTCCCTCAAACTTTCCCGCCTATAATGTACATGTGATACTGGCGGAGCTAATTGTGTTTTCTCAGTTTGATGTGTAACGTTACAGTCACAGGGATGACCTGCAGCCCTGGCATGATCCATGATTTCCCTTGCAGGGCTCGAAATAGTGGGTGCATGTGCACCCAGTGCACCCAAAATTGGAGCTGTGCACCTAAATTTGGACTGTGGGTGCACTGGTGCACCTATATATTTTTGTAGCCTATAGGGTTAAGGTACTATTGTACACCAGTATACAGAATATTCTGGAAATGTAAGTATAAAAAACAGCATGATAACTTTTTGCTGTACTTTATTTAATGTATTATTTGTTTGAAATTTTGAGGTTAGCTATAGAATTACAGATTGAAGTTCTTAAGAAAGGCAGCAGCATTAAACTTTGTAATTATGTTCTGAGGAATATTCACCTTTATTTTATCTGGTGCACCTAAAATTCTTTCTGTGCACCCAATTTTTTTAGTTGGGTGCACCAGTGCACCTATTCCCAAAGATGAATTTCGAGCCCTGCAAGGGCCTTGTGAAAAGGTGCATTTTTACCTGTCACTCTTGGAGCAGTGCACCTCCTGGTGAAATGGTTGGTGAGAAAAGCACATTTTGGGGGTGGGGGGACTGCCATGGGTGGGCATGTACCAAGTTATCCTCATGGGCACTGAACACACCCGATCCAGCACATTAAATTGACATAAGTGATACATGGGTTTGCATCTCTCCACCTCAAAATAAGTTTGTACGCTCACTTGTTTGAATCTTGTAAAGGTTCACAAATATTGCCTTGTAAAAGCTTTGCCAACTTGCAAGCAGAATGCACATTTAGAAGAATCATGCAGGAATTGCATAAGCATAACTTAAAACAGGTCACTAATTTGAAACAATATTACTTTTACTGCAATCTGGTATAAGCACACAGACATTTTATATATTCCTATGTGTGACTGAAGGCTCAGGCCAGTGGCCGTCTAAGCCTAAACTTTAGACTGGTAGTCCAGACTTTCAGCTAGCCCTAGAGGAATGATGGAAAAGTGCAGGTTACACGCCAGCACTCCCAATTCCCTGGCCTACCAGGCCAGACTGCGCCTGGTAGTCTGTGTTGTTTTAGGCCGGCATGGCTGTCTAGGCTAACAAGGTCAGACTCCCTGTCCTGGGATTTCAGCCTAGCACTCACACCATCTGGCCCTACAGGCCAGGCTGGCAGACTAGTAGTCCAAGATGTCAGCCTTGCAGGCTACAAGCATTTTTAATCAATAATTTCTGGAGTTGTGAGCATAACTGATTATTGATTTTCACATGAATAGTGTCTAATGAGAAGACCTTTGAGTTGATACCACACTTAAGGGTTTACAATTTACATTGCTTGATTTTCCAAATTGCTGGTGTTTTTCCAAATTTAAAGTGACCAGTGTTGGGTGGATGTTAGCCTGGCAACCAAACAGAGCAAGAAACCCAAGAGAAAAGTGTACATTCGAACAAAAGCTGATGAACTGGCCATCAAGAATGACCTCAGGGACTATGCAACAAACATACAAAGTACATGCAAATTCGATGTAAACTATTTTCAGCGCAGGTGCAAGTTTGCATCGCGGATGCAAAATGTAAACCGTTTCAATTCGGAATATATCCAAAATGGTTTGAACCATTTTATTTTTTTAATCATGAACGGGGCCATAGTGACATAGCGCTACCAATTATCATCCAATTTACGTCTACTAGAGAAGATGGATCAGAAAAAAATGTATAGATTGTCCAAGGTAGTCTACAGATAAAAACGATAGTAAACTCAATGAGTTAGAAAAAAATTATTAAGTACACGGTGCCGAATTAAGCATCATGCATGATGCTTCCAGGTAATTTATTGTTACAGCTTCAGTTTATTCTGTTGTATTGATGGATGTAAACACATTTTATTGCTTTGTATCAAGGGGAGTCATGACTAAGGGTCATACATGACTGTGTATATTAATATGACTGTGTATATTAATGACTTATTATTCTTTATTGCTCATAGGAACTGGCAATTACATAATGCACCTTGACATGTTTGCATGGTCCAAATTGGACGATAATTGGTAGTGCACGGTAACTGGTAGCGCTACATTATAGTTGGCTTTTGAATCTTAACTTTTGCTTTCCTTCAAGTCAAAGAAAAGACTTACTGCATCCAAAACATGACTCTTGCTGGTGCCATATTTCTCTGCCATAACATCTGCGACGGCATTCTCACCCAGGAATAGGCTGTTCCAGTTGTGGAAGCTGTAAGAAACAGGGACATTTTCACAATTTTTATAATACATTTACAGCCACCAATTGCAAGCAACTTCAAGAGTTTGAGGCAGTTTTATTTTCATTCTGTGAGAGAAAGTAGTCCGTTCCATGACTCTGGGCGTCAACACCCCTTACAAGAAAGCTTGTCGCTGGAGCACACGACCATGTATCTACCTTTTTTCAAGTTATTTACATTATTTCAGCCTCGTTCGTTACTTATATAGATTTTGGTTTATTGCTTTCCTTTCAACAATACAAATGAAACTAGACTGGCCGTCATTTGCTTTAAGAGCAAATTCAGGATGTTTCGCCCATACTCCTCATGCAAGAAGTGGGCTGTCCCAAAATAACTCCTGGGCAAATGCAAGTTTCTGCATAATTTATGCAAATGAGGTCCTCATGAGCATAAGTTATGTCCAGGTGCTTTCACCTTTCCTACATGTACCTACATGTTCAAGATGACATTCGCAGCTTTTACAGTAAGGGGAATACAACATCATGCATAAATTATGCAAGTGAGGTCCTCATTAGCATATGTTATGGCCAGGTGTGTGCACCTTTCCTAAAGGTACCTACATCTCAAATATGACATCTGCAGCTTGTACGGTAAGGGAAATACAAGTTTCTGCATAAATTATGCAAATGAGGTCCTCATTAGCATGATTCATGGCCAGGTGCGTTCACCTTTCCTAATGGTACCTACATCTCAAATCTGACATCTGCAGCTTTTCCGGTAAGGGAATTACAAGTTTACGCATAAATCATGCAAATGAGGTCCTCATTAGCATAATTTATGGCCAGGTGTGTTCGCCTTTCCTAAAGGTACCTACATCTCAAAAATGACATCCGCAGCTTTTACGGTAAGGGACATACAACTTTATGCATCGATTATGCAAATAAGGTCCTCATTAGCATAATTTATGGCCAGGTGTGTTCGCCTTTCCTAAAGGTACCTACATCTCAAAGATGACATCCGCAGCTTTTACGGTAAGGGCCATACAACTTTATGCATACATTATGCAAATTAGGTCCTTATTAGCATAATTAATTATCAGGTGTATTCACCTTTCCTATAGGTACCTACATCTCAAATATAACATCCGTACCATGTAACATAAGGTACATATAACTTTCTGTAATACCATTAGTAGAGGTACCCCCTGACATCTGCTTGGTTTTAACTCCCAGACAGGGGAAGTGTAGGAGGGGCTTATGTTACAAGATGACCTAGCTGTGAGAAAATAACCAAAAATTCCATCAAAAAATTGCAAAATAAATGATTTTCAAGTAGTGTATACCAAAAAAAAATAATGGGGTCCTTTGGGTAAATATCCAATGCACAACTAAACCAAATTTCAGGTCCTTAGGTTTCAACACCAGGGCACTGGAGGCCATAATGTGCGACTTTTGTCGGACAATGACCAAAAAACCTCGATAAAATCATTTAAAAAACTTATATCAAAAAAATTTTAAAAGGGTCTAGGGGTATACACGTACTCTACCTCCATACCAAATTTCAGCTAATTTGGTCAACGGACGACCGAGAAGAAGCGATTTGAAGATTTGACAGGAGAAGAAGGAGAAGAAGGAGAAGGAGAAGAAACGTGACAAAAACAATATGTTTCCTTGGCGAAACATAATCAGTTAATTTTAGTGTAGTTTCCTATCTAGTTTTGAACCTGTTGTAGATTTCCAACCAACAGGATATCTAATAAGTACGAAAGAGCAAACTCTGTAGTTTCTGTCGGTATATGACTTGTCATAGATTTCGAGGGGGAAATGCAGATGCCCCCAATCCGTGCAAAGCAATGTCATAATTTTGACTCCAGAATAGAACGTGTCCGGTTTTACGTTTTAGTGATTATCTACTCTAGACATTTACTTGCAACGCAAAACTCAAAATATTGTCTACGTAGAATTACTTTCACGATGGTCTACTCTTTATGATTTCCGTGTTTCAAGCCAATATATATACACCGCCCCAAAGTGATATAAATCTAGCCTCTAAATGTCTGACTGCCTGCAACAGTGAACCGCATGCCGCCTTGAGCCAGTTGTACCTTCCATATGACCCCGGGGAGTCGGGACTACTTACAACAAAGCTTGTTGCTTGAGTTCACAACTCACATTGTACAACTACATAAGTCATGTATGTTCATTATTTCATTGCATCTATAACTTTCAAGCTTCCCATTTTCCTCCTAAAGATTTTTAGACTGATTTTCAACCTGTACCCAGCTTGTTCTCATTTAAAATACACACTTTGTAACTTCCATTATGTTCCTGACATTAAGATATGCCACATATAAGGTGCCAAACTGTCGTTTTTATGACGACTTGAAACTTTTCTGGCTTTTAAAAAGTTACAAAATGTGTACCATATACATGTACATGTATATGGACAAAAATCTATGAAATAGCATCGATTTATGTGTCTTAATAAAACGTTCACACTGTAAACATTGTAAATAAAAAGGTGTGTCACCGTGTGTGAATTATATATATAACACTTTTTAAAAAAACTTCCTAAAAATCGATGTTGGTCATGTTGTTGTGCCCATCGTAATCTTATACAGAATACCGCAAGCTTCTGGTTTGGTTAGAACTTAAAATTTTCAAGACGATTACGTGGTGCATGGCGTCAGAAAGTCAGATTTCACAGAGATTACTATCCATATCTTGTATTTACAACAAAAATTTGTCTGTGACTTACTAAATTCTGCCGAAAAATGACTTCGCAGCGGGCAAAACATATCGGGCAAGACCACGCCATCTTTGGTTTCAGCCGGGATTGGCGTACTGCTGACCTTTCTAAAACACGACGCCTCTGTATATGGTAACAGGTCAACTCGCCCCAAGTCCAACTCGCCCCAACTATTTACGACCAACTCGCCCCAATTCTATATATTAATCAGGGCTTATCAAACTTGGTTTTATATGCATATATCCTACTTCTAAATATTGCTTTACATGCTAACAAAGTTTCGTGACTTAAATCTTAACATTCTCTTCTCTGTTCGGCATTTAACACCGATGAATGCCGGGGGCGTCGGCGGGCCATGTAGCGAGCGGCACGCCGGGTTCACCGGGACCTGCGCCCGCTCACTATAATCTCAAGCATGGCTCACTGCTGACTCAAATTATGATTCAAGTATATGCTCAAAGACGCTTAGTTTCCTAGCACATACGGTAAGCCAACAGTCTTTCGGATCGCCATGCTTGAGACTATAGCTAGCGGCCGTCGGCACGGTGACACGGCGGGCCAACATGGCGACCGGGTCCGCCAGCGAATCTCGAGTTCGTTGCTAATACGTTCCTAGCGAAAAAATATGTTAAATTAGAGTCACGAGGTTTGTTAACATGTAAAGTAATATTTAGAAGTAGGAGTCATGCATATAAAACCAGTATAAGACTAAGTTTGATAAGCACTAATTTGGGGCGAGTTGGTAGTAAATAGTTGGGGCGAGTTGGACTTGGGGCGAGTTGACTAGGATTCCTGTATATGAACCTTTCTAATACTTCGTTATTGATGAAAATTAAGATTCTTATTTACTTGTTATTCCCATGAATCTCACAAACCTTTATTGGTTGCTGCTTGCTTGTGATCGCCCACGCTGTACATTCTGCTGCACTCTTAACTTTTGATGCGGTCGTGAGCTCGGCAGCGATATCACAGCGTTCCATTTTCATCATTGAGTTGTTAGATCGGAAACTTTTTGCCCCTTTTATCCAGCGGTCGAAGCCCAAAAGAAGGCTGGGGGGGGGGGGGGGCAGTTTTTTCTAGGGCTTTTTCCTAGGCCTAAACTTAGGTTTTATACATGTGTGCGTGTGTATTATATGACGTAACGTTTTAATACGGGAAGGCGCTGCGAGATCATCAAGGCAGACATTATTTTGTCAAGTCAAAATTATGACAGAAATTTGTACACAATGTAACGGTACAACAACACTACAATACAACGATAACGGAAAATAAAAGTTTAGTAGGATCTTTCTGTCAATGAGAATTGAACCTGCTGGTGGTTATGCTGTCTAATATCACAATTTTCCATCCATCCATGTAGTATTGGCCTGGAAACATGTTGTGAGTCGATCCTCTTCAAGGCGACCACCTGCCCAAAGCGATCACTTTTCCTTGGTCCCCCGGGTGGTCACCTTGGGCAAGTTTGACTGTACTAGTAACTGAAAGACTAAGGTAGTCTTTGCTAATTCAGTCTGTCTCCAGGTAGTTTGTTTATGTAGGTATACTTTGACAGTACTGGGAAGGTATATAAGAGCCGTAACTTGACAATGTGTTTAAAATTGGAATGCACTGGAATCAACCACATCAACGCTTTGCAATGTTTAAAGTAGTCGATAAGGTGACCCCGGTATATATATACATAGAGACATGGAAATACAAACCAAAGATTTCAAACCAACAAGATTTTCACATGTGTCATAGTCGAAGATTCTACGATTCTGACTCACTATTCATTGCCGAATGCCGAATTGAGGGCAATGTAAATGCAAATGCCCCCAATCTGAAAATCGTCAAAAATTTAACTCTTAACAACACTACCATTTTTCTAATGCTACTGTGTTCCATGTATGATCCTAGAACTAGCTAAAATCATTGTAAAATCCCACAAAAATGTCCCATATCAAGAGCACATGGTATTCCCGTCTTGTTCATATCACACAATCTTGTCTAAAAGGCAGCCAATCAGGTTTAACGCAGCTGTCAAAGTCGGATAAAATCTCATCCCACTTTCGTGCGACAGGCGTTTCCTTAGCAATGGCGTTGCAAAGGGCCGCGGAACGATTCAATTATTTCACACAAAATTTTTTTTATTTTTATATATGTGCGAATTAATAAAACAAAACAATCAAACTCTCACCTTCCGGCCTTAGCTTTCTGATCGGCCTCTTTTTTCTTCTTGAAGTCCCCTTCCTTGGCACCTGGTCCTCCATCCTGGTTCCTCCCCCTGCTGGGCAGGATGTGCAGGAGACGCCCCATGAAGACCGTCCCATCCAGCTGGGAGAAGGCGTTCACAGCGTGTTCTGGGATCATAAAGGTCACAAAGGCAATCCCTGTGGCTTTCCTGGTGAATGTGTCGATGGGAATGTGACACTCCGTCAAAGGACCTGGAGATCAGTGAATAAAAAGAGTCTCTTTTTTACACAACCACCAACGTTTCAGTGACCATCTGTCACCTTATTCAAGGCAATTCTGACTGGTTCACATAGTAATGCAGCACAGGTGTCGCTGCTTATACATAAAAAAGAGTATTTCTATTCAGTGGCTTACCAACCTGATGAAACTGTTCACAGACCTGGATATCAGTCCACATAAACAATCATTTCATGAACTTTAAGTTAAAGTAAGACTTAAGTGTAAAATTTAGAAATATTCATGACGGTGGTCTTTATAATTAAGATTCTGGGATCATAAAGGTCACAAAGGCAATCCCTGTGGCTTTCCTGGTGAACATGTCGATGGGAATGTGACACTCCGTCAAAGGACCTGGATATCATCTGACTGTTTCAAAAGTTTATCCAGTAACTGTTGCTTGAGTAACTATTTTTGGCTTATCTTACTACCTGGATGTCTAACTTTCAAGGAGCGGAAAACCAAGTTTTATACCAAAACTCTGAATAGATATGTTAATGAGGTTAAGACAATTTAGGATGCCTTGACGTAGTCTTCAAAAGAAGATTAATTCAAGACAAGGTTGTATGCTAATAGTTCAATTAGGTTTTCCAGTCCTATCCTTAGTCACCGACGAAAGACAGCGGATGCTGTCTGAAATGTCCGACTGTTTCAAAATTTTATCCAGTTGCTTGAGTAACTATTTTTGGCTGACCTGGACATCATGATCAGTCCACATAAACATTCATTTCATGAACTTCAAGTTAAAGTAAGACTTAAGTGTACAATTTAGAAGTATCAATGATGGTCACCATGGTTTACTAAAAACATACCCTAAACATCATTATTTTATGACAAGATATAACTGTGAAATAGACTGGAGCGGGGCCAAGGTGATAGACTGAGGGGCCAACAGATGTATTGGTTTTTTAAAGTTTTCCTAGGATAATGATGTTTTCCGCAATCCCCGATGGTGCGAAACCATGCAAAACGTACATAGAACGCATGATATGGGTAATCAGGCTACAAGGCCACGTTACCGTTATCACACACACACTGATACCAGGAAGTCTTCGTGGATGACCAAAACTGTGCAACTGTAAAACGCTACAAATATCAAACTTTTCAGGAAATATACAAGATAACACACTGCTATAGCTATAGCCAAAAAATCCAAATCTATCAAGAAGACCTATAATTTGCGTC
This sequence comes from Branchiostoma lanceolatum, assembly GCF_035083965.1. NCBI lineage: Eukaryota > Metazoa > Chordata > Leptocardii > Amphioxiformes > Branchiostomatidae > Branchiostoma > Branchiostoma lanceolatum. The sequence goes on along the minus strand of NC_089722.1, from coordinate 35,008,661 downwards.
TTATTTTGGGACTGTTTGGTATTAGGTCAAAATAAATTCCGAACCGGAACCCTAAGGTAAGGTATATAACAATACTTTACGTTTGGGACTGCATTGTTAGCAGTAACATCTAGCTTCAGTGCACTGTGAACCAGTCAGTATTGGCCTGATGAAGATGACAGTCATCGAAACATCGGCCCTTGTAAATACTTGGTTGTGAATAAAAGAACCTTGCTATTCAGTCACAGAGTGTTCTAAACATTTGAGTCTCTCAATATTGCAATTCTGATGTTGAATTTAACACCTTCTCTCAATATTCCAAATTATAAACTTCAGCAATGTACAAGTAGGGTTACACAACAGATCTAGGCAAACTAAGCATTAACTGTACAAAACTGGCACATCCAAAAATTAACATTCATATAGTAGTAAGAGAATTTAAACAAAATGAAACAGACATGTCTTCCAAAGGATAACCATGCTAATCTCTAAGCAGATGTATCATGGCCTTTTGGCCCTTTTGATACTGCCTTGCCATCAATAGATCTGCTTGGAGATTAAACCACGCACCGTATTTGGTGAAAAGTCCCTCTAGGTCATCCTCCTTACACAGGTAGGGGAGATTCCTGATGAACAGACGTCCAGACTGGGCCAGAGAAAAGTACATAAAAAGTTACTGTAAATGCAGACATGTTCGCGGTGGTTTTTTGTTCGCGGTTTTCGCGGTACATTTAACTTTCAGCGCAAACTTGAAAACACCGCAAAACGTTTTGCCCACCAATATGACTGTAGCGCTACTATTGTTTCAATGGCGAACTTTAAACCACCGGGAACACTCCATTTTCTCCCTACCACAAAATAAAAACCATGCAAACTTAAATGCATTTTAAAGTATCCTAATGGTATACTTGTACATTTTACACTAACAATCAAAATGAAATAACAAATTGTACATTGTACATGTCAATGACGTACACAACTACAATTTAAGGACATTGTCCACTAACTGCAATTTAAGGAGATTGTCCACTCCAGACAAAGTGTTCTGTTTCTTCAGATACTAGTTATGAATATACAAGATATTATTAAATCAAATTTGTAATGGGTTTGGCTTAGGCAGCAGTTGCATTTTACAGCAGCTGTTGCAACAGTGTTATTCTAATAACCTCCAGTACACGTGTACTGGAGGTTATTATGTAACGGGACCGGCCCCAAGTTCGTCACTGTACCATGAGTTTGCCACTTTACTTTTCTCAATTTTCTGCACTGTACAGCAAAGATTAAAGAGGACTATAGAGCACTCAATTTATGATACATACACCGCAAGAAAAGTTTTCTTTTTTTCATGCAGGCGTAAATTTTGAACCTTCTCAATTGATCATAAATTCAGTATGACACAGTATTTACAACACAAGGACGGGAGTCATGCGGCAGTGAAGTTGTTTTAACCACATCATGCACTACACATGTAAGAGTTAGTGCTGCTAATTGGATTGACTTTTTCAACCAATCAGCTCCAGTTTTGAAAATGAATGGGTGATTTGAAAGACACCATCTCATTGGCTGACCAAATTAGCCCACCTGGCCATAGTTGTTGTTGTTGTTGTTGTCCTTGTTTAACCAATAAAGGAATAAAGATGTGATCATATATGGCAACACCATATATGGTCATAAATCATATGAGAAATACAGCCAATTATCTCTCCCAAATCCTCCCAAATCCCCCCAAATGAGAGGGATGGGCTCTGCCTTCCAATAATGTGCCCAAGACACAGCAGATAACAGCCCACTTCTCCTACAGCCTCAAAAAGTCTATGGGACCTTTAACTTATAATAACAGTATTACCTGTTTAAGTTTGTTTTATGATGACTATATGATGTAGAATGCAGAATCAAACTGCGTTTTTAGGTGGCGTCGTGTGGCGTAAAGGCTACAGCATTCGGCCGTCAAACAAGAGAACCCGAGTACCTACCTTCGGTAAGGGACGTCCCTCGGATAGGACGTTAAATAGAGGTCCCGTGTTTGGGGAGAGCCACATCCCGCGCACGTTTAAGAACCCACCACACCTTTCAAAAAAGAGTAGGGGCATGCCCCGCTGTGCGATGGTCCAAACTTTACTGTCTGGTCTGGGTTGACATCTTATAGTCACCTATTATGTCAATCCTTCCACAAATGTGGTAAATCTGAATAAATAAACTACGATCTTTTCTCACCTCAGCTATCGACTCATCTTCATCTCCAGCCTTCTGACTCTGAAATTATATCAAAATAGTTTTAGACGTATTTCTGGGCAAAGACTACCGATTACTGTTACAGCTAACAAGATAGGAGAACAGCGACAGCTACATTGTAGCAGTACATATACATGCATGTAGCATGATTTTTGAGCAACTGAAAACAGTATGTTGTCACTACCAACTTCAGAGCCAGCAATACATGTATGTTCACTTTCAACCTATAGTAACAAGAAAATGTTGTTTTAAAAACTCACTCATGACAAGAAGTATACTAACACGTTCCCAAAAAATACAATCTAGGATGACAAGATGTGCATTTCAAATTGAAGTACTACCCATTTGCCAATTGCTATGCATTCTTATGGTGTGTACTTTGAACTAAAACTACTAAATACCCTGACTATGTTGTTAAAATGTCAATATCAGTCAGTGTATATTTCCTGATTGGTCAGATTACATACAAATATTTAATGTGAATGTAGACACTGAGTCTGAAGATACAATAAAAGTCGTTTACCTTTTTCTCCCAAGGTCTCTGTTCTTTCTCTGAGCTTTCTTGTGCCCAGCTCCTTCTTTCGTCTGTTGCGAGTGCGAGCTCAATGAACCTGGTTCCTACACACATAGCATAACAAACTAGAGTCCCACGATCTCATACCTTCGTCAAATGATTTTAATCTTTAAGACTGACGTATACATATATTTGGAGTGTTTTTCATCAATTACAAATTATACCAGTTGATCGTCTTCTCCACACAAGTAACAGAAGTTGTTCAAAGTATGAGCTTAACAAAGACGGTTATGCTAACATTTATCATCAATTATGAAAATGAGGTCCTTATAAGCATAACTTGATTCAACGATGTTCACATTCATATAACTTCCAAATGCCATAAGTATGCCATCATTTACCAGTATGGAATTATCATGATTATAGTAGTTTTTCATTAATTATGCAAATAAGGCCAACATCAACATTCCTCTCTTCCTCAGTTACAAATCTCAGATATTTGAAGTCATATCATGGAACGTAGTGGGTTTTTAAAATTGCCTCATTGATTATGCAAATAAGAATCTGATTCTCATAATTATCATATAATCATACAAAAGCATCACGTAAGTTATCTACCTATCAAAAATCATGACCATCCATCAAGCCCAACTTGTTATAGTATTTTCTCATTAATTATGCAAATGAGGTATTCATTTGCATACTTGATATCTATTAATATTTCTCTCTTCCTCAGTTAAATATGTCACATATTTGAGAGTCCTATTATGGAATTTGGCAGATATATAAACTTTCCTCATTAATAATGCAAATTAGATACAGATTTGCATAACAAGTACCTAATAATGTAAATCACCACTCAAGCTATCTACTTACCAAAAATCGTGACCATCTATCAGGCCCTTCTTGAGTTATTCCCTTTCAAAGTCAGAAGCAAAACCTGCTCCTGCAGTTCACAAAAAGCCGCTAGGGGGCCCAAACCTATACCACTTACTCTCTGTCCAAAGAGCTATCTACAACTCAAAAATCAGTTCCATAACATGTCCAGAACATGATGTATGTCAAAACAGGAAATTCCACTGCATTACCGTAACAAGCCGCTAGGGGCCCCAAAATCTAATCATTTCCAGGCCTCATCAAGATCTACCCAACTACCAAATACCAAGACAATCCATCCAGGCATTCTCGAGTTATGCTGGTCTTCTATACACACACATACACATACACACACACACACATACACTACCCTATACATAACTTTCTCGGCGAAGGTAAAAATATTGATATTGATATTTCAAATCTATACAATTCATTGAACAAAATAAAAATATCCCAAGTTCCCAACTATGGGTGGGTACCGGTCCAGACTATTATAATAATCTTAACAAGTTTGGCCAATTATATTAAGTTATACATGTAGCCAACTGTCTGCTTCAATTACTGTGGTACGAAGCCCAAAGGTAATGCAAGTGGTTTTATGACAGGTTAATTTGTTTGTCGAATGGGTTGAAATTTGGCACAAAGGTAAAGATCATAGTATCTTCTTGAGACTTACATGTAAATACATTTACATCAATGCAAAAATGAGCCTGTTATAAAACTATTAAGTCTTGCATTAGTTTTCGACTTGCCCTCGTAAATTGTCATCTTGATTACTATAAGGATTTACAATGAGGATCTTAAACTAAGGTACATTGTATAGACTGTAGACAAGGTTCTGCATTGGTGCGCTTTGTGAGAAAAGCATGTATTACATAAACTCACCCATGTAGTCTTTGTCTCTTTTCAGTGCTTCAAGTTGGTCCTTTTCGCTTGTAAAGCCAACATCAACAACTCCTGATAAGAACATTTTATGCATGTGTTACTAAATAAAAATGAGAACCTTGAAAGATTAAGATATTATAGTACAGTAGAAGCCACTTAATTGCACGGTGGATTAATGCACACTTCTGTTAATTGCACTGAATCCCCAAATCCCAAACCAGGTCCCATTCACTCCATTGTTAGCGACTTCACATTTTTGCACGGCACATCATCACCAATGCCGGATAACTGCTCGATAACTGCCAAACATGGTGGTTAATGCAACAGGACCTCATCAGTCTTATGTCCTAACTTGTAAGGAATATGTGTGAAGCCCATGTGGAGCTACATTTTAGTTTCTGGGCAATGTAAAAGCAAAACAATCATTCAGATTTCCATGTATCTGCATCAATTATGACCTTCAAGCAACATATTTTAAACTTTTGGGGACAAATCCAACTTTGAGATTGGACTAACTATACATGGACTTAAGCATTTGGCAGTGATTGTGTCCATAACTATTTCATGTTTTTGACAAGCAAACATTTGGCAAAATAGCTCCAAACTTGGCTGGTTGCCATGGCACCAAGGGGTGTTGATCAGAAAATTTTTAGGGGTTGCAGGCCAAGTACTATCACTGTGCAGTATATGAGACAATACTTTTTTTAAGCATTGTCACCTTACAGTCAGACATTTGCAATTACAGTCAAACCTGTATTTAGCAGTCACCTTTGCATAGCGTCCACCTGTCCATACTGGTCACTTTTTGTCGGTCCCCTGGATTTTTCCCATAATGATTGTCATCATCATTAAGAATTCGTCTAAAGCGGCCACCTGTCCAACGTGGCCGCGGCCACACGGTTTTCGGTCCCTTGGGTTTAGATAACGGTCACAGAGCATGGTCATTGCAAGATTCGTTCTTTCAAATCGCCAGCTCGGCAGAAAAATATCATCATTATAGCAGTGTTACCCATGAAAATATTGTGTATGGTTTTATTTTGCTCCTGGTGTGGGTTTTGAATTTCCAAAACCGCTACAAAGGCAGAAATTTGCAGACAAACACAGTCTCTTGCGTGCAGTTCTAGTGAGCCTGTACATGTTGGCGACGCTTTGTTTACTTGGGTTACTTCACCAGTAGCATGGGCGAGCAGTTTATTCATAATAAATGATTTAGTCAAAGAATTGGATAATCCCGACTGCGAGCCACCCACTCTACACAATTTACTTGTTCCTTGTTTATTATATGCAGATGATGTCGTGATAAGTCAGAAAAAGGATTACAACGTGCCTTGGACAGACTGAACATGTTCTGTACAAAATGGAAACTACAAGTAAACATGAAGAAAACTAAAGTTATAATTTTTAACAAATCTGGACGATCAGTAAAAAATGTGAAATTTTCCTTTGGCTCAGATACTATCGAAATAACAAATTCTTATTGTTATCTGGGACTATTGTTGTCCTCATCAGGTACTTTTTCCTTAGAAAAAAAACAGTTGTCCTTAAAAGCACGTAAGGCCCTTTTCAGCCTCAAACCGCTCTTTCGCTCACCTTTGTCCCCAAAGGCTCTGTTAAGAATATTTGATGTTAAATCTATTATCATGTTATATGGCAGTGAAGTTTGGGGCAAGGACCATTTGAATGACAGGTGTCCGATTGAAACTATACAGAACCGTTTCTGCAAAAATATTCTTGGTGTGCACAGAAATTCCAGTAACATAGCAAGTAAAGCAGAGCTTGGAGTGTTTCCGGTAGATTTAAATGTGTCAATCCGCATAGTTAAGTACTGGTTGCGCCTCAAACAACTCGATCCTTTGACTCATCCTTTACAAGTAGATGCTCTATTGTATCAACAGTCTTTCCAAGTGAATAGCAACAAGAAAAACTGGTTACAACATGTGAAAGATGTACTTGACAATAGCGGATACTCCTTTATCTGGAACGCCAACAATCTCGATCTAGACATACAGCATACATGTATATGTACATTGTTAAGAAAAAGGTTGACCGACATTTACATTCAAAGTTTTCTTTATAAATTATCTATCGATGACAGTAAGTTAAGATTTTATAGGAATGTCAAAACAGAATACTCAATGGAAAAATATCTTTCCAACAAAGATTTTGAACAACGGTCAGCTGTGTGTAAGATACGAATAAGCGCAGACCCACTAGAAATAGAAAAGGGTAGATATAAAAAGCTGCCCACTCACGAGAGAATGTGTAAGTTTTGTACAATGAAGGCAGTGGAAAATGAAATACATTTCATTTACCAATGCCCTCTATATGACGCCGAAAGAAACGAATTATATAAAACAGCTTCCGTTAATTCTCATAGCTTTCACCATTTGAATAGCTTACAAAAATCCATATCACTACTAAAATCAACAAACCCATTTACGATAAAAAAACGTGGGTCTCTTCGTTTTCCACTGCCTTCAAAAAAGAAGTCAAACCCAACCATAGTCAACCTTAGTTAACTTTCACAGTAGACTAGATAACTATTTTTGATTCCCATGTATTTCCATGTACTTGTTTGCCTGCAATTAGCCTTCGGGCATGAACTTGCAATAAAGTTATTATTAAAAAACACAGACGCCTTTCATCTTCTAAAGAAAAGATTATAAAGTCATCCATTCTTTGTATATCTGTTCCTTTTCTTCAAAGAACTTCTTTAACAAAGTAAGTTTACATTTTGTACTATTTGATGTACAGTAAAATCATACCTTACACACATTTCAGTAGACTATCCCAATGACCCTATGACCTTGAAGGCGCCATCTTGTTTTTTCTCCGTCAAAATCCAACCCAAACAGGCTGATTTTACCGTGATATTCCACAATTTTTTGCTGAAAAATGATGCGGCCACACAATTGAAAATGACACTGTCATTTTGGGCAACATTTTGGTCGCATGTGGTCCGGATTTGGGGTGGATCGACTTGGAAACATCGCCTATGCTTGTGGAAAAATCGGGACCAACCAAAAGAGGTCGTCTTGTGGGAGTTTGACTGTATGTGAATAAATGTTTCTCAGTCACCGGGGTACTGAAAATATATACCACTCATTGCTCGTGATCAATTAATCAACCGTTTTTCTAGAGTGGCCACCTGTCCAGTGGCCAATCCCTTGAGTGAACGCTATAGGCAGGTTTGACTGTTTATCAAATGTCCCAACACAGGGTGTAAGACAGTAAGTAACACAGCGTTCAAAGTTAAATAAAAATCAATTCCTCTCACCTGTTCCTTTCCCTTTTCTTGTGCAGTGGATTTTTATAGCTTGGATATTCAGCGGGTAAAAAAACTCTTTGATGTTTTTCTGAGAAGTAAGAAATTTTGCTGTTATCACATAAAACTTAGCCTTGCAAGATTAGTTAGATTACTGTAAGTTACAGTAGTACGTTATTTTGAACCTTATAACACAAAAAGTTAATTTGGTCTATTACATATCTGTTGACACTTTTTCCATCACATTGTATTATCATGATTGAAAGGCTTTGTTTCACATTTTCAATTCATTACAATGATCTGACACCCCATTTATAATGATTGAACTTCAGGGCTGCCGATATTACTGACTCACAAAACAAAAGTGCCAAATTGTCCCTGCCATCACAGTGTCCGTTTAGGAGGTTTTATTTCTTTGCAGCTCACTCACACTATGGTAGCCCTGGTGCTCAACCCGTAATTGTATAGCCAAAGCAAATGGGATACATACAATTTATAATAATCATAATATCCAATTATCCAATGCATAATACAATACAATTATGTAAATTTCCAAATTTTTTGTGCTAGGTTCATTTTATGAGCTGTGGGTCTATTGTTCTTTCTTTCAATGACAAATGCCTCCTTTCCCCCAGTACATCCAAAATTACTTTAAAATTTGTAAGACTCCTTAGACTGAAATGAATTTACATATAGTATTGTTAAACAGTAACATTTACCTCTGTGGCCTTGTAGGGAACACCTTTCATCCTGAGCATGTGTCTACTATAGCTGGGGTCAGTATGATCAGCATTCTCCTGAACAATACACAGTTAAAAAGGTGTTGAGGATACTGTCTTCCTGATATGGACACACAAATCTTAATTACATGTACATGTACTAAGTCTTGTACCGTCAAAAACAGCGCAAGCGGGACAGATATGGCACGTGTTAAGCAGGGTACGCAGTGTTCTCACCAGGTTTTTTTCACAGCATCAGGGCAGGGGTTGGGGGGCTGCCTTAAGCTCCCGCGGGGTCCAGGGGCAGAGCCCCGGTGGGGGGTCCCAGGTGGGCGAAGCCCCCCCGAAGCTCTTGCATTTTAGGGTATTGAGAGGGCTTTTTTTTTTCAGTTTTGAGGGTCATATTTATGACAATCGTAGCAGTCAATCAACTTCTCCACAGGACCTTGACATACAATATTTCTGGTGAAAGACAACTTGAAACTCGGAAACAACAATATCAATAGTTTATTTAGCTACTCAACAATATCAATAGTCGATACCAGTTTTCCTTTTTTTGGCTGTGTCCGGCTGTCCTAAGTCGAAGCGCAACAATCGTCGCTGTCAGAAGTTTTCTTCGGTGCGAAATAGGAAGCGATATTCCTGGTACAGTCAAACCTGTATTAGCTGTCACCTTTGCATAGCGGCCACCTGCCCATAGTGGTCACTTTTTGTCGGTCCCTTGGATTTTTCCCATTGACATAAGCATTAAGAATAAAGCTATAGCGGCCACCTGTCCAACGCGGTCGCGGCCAGACAATTTTCAGTCCCGCGAGTACAGTAACACTGTCGGTAACGGTCACGGCGCGCCGGTAGAAGCCGCATCGCCACCGCACGCCGGGTTCAAAATCTTCATTTTTTCACGCAGTTATCAAATTTATGTGGACTCAACTGGATAGGATAATAATAAAGAAAACCAGAATGTTTTATCTTTGTTCGAAAATCCATGGTTTGATGCAAAGTCAGTATAATTTTCTTCACATGGCTTGCGTTTGTACATCGTAGCAAAATTGACCATTTCTGTGCATTTCGACTGGACAAATATTACGGCAGCTTTTTGGAAAATACAACTCGCACATGTAGCTGATGCAGTAAGTTCGGGAAATGTTTGAATGCCGGCCCAATATCCGTTTTCCCCGGTGCTCAAAGTCAAAACGGGTTTCGCGCAATTTTCAAAATGGCGCTGATAGTCAGCAGCACAAAGGTCAACGGAAGATACCACTGTTTCGGAGGTATAATGCGCTAAATTTATTTTGCTGCAAAGTATCACTGAGGATAATAACTTTACCAAAAGCTTCAAAAGAAATATGAATAACATAAATATGATGTAAAATTTGGGCTATTGCAATTTTCTGAAAAGAAAAAAGCCATCAAAAGAGCGATCTTCTTCTGAGTACCCTATTAGCATAATGGTAGAAGCTGATAATGACAAGGGGGAAGCGAAACAACAACAGACTAAGGAAAACTATCGCCACGATTTTATGTTTCAAAACGATCGAAAACGAACAGTAAGTGGCAACTGAGCAACATGTATTTTGTTCTTAACTAACTAGGTGGCATTTTGCTGCAAAGGACTTTGTTTCATATGATTAAAACTCGTTGGTGACGAGTGTGCCTGCAGCGAAGCAGTCGCGAAGGATCAAGAGTAGAGTATGGCGATGCTGGTCTGTACAGACACGAAGCCCGAGCAAGCCATGGATTTTGGAGTTAGCAGATACAATAATTCTTTTTTCAAGCCCATAATAGAAGTAAAAGAACAACAATCGACTTTCTAAAATGTGACTTACCTATACAATGTTTACATGTGTACTGTACGGTGAATAAATGTATCTCAGTGGGTACTGAAAATATGTGTCACTCGTGGTCAAATAATCGACATTTTCTCCATAGCGGCCACCTGTCCTTAGCGGCCAGTTTTGGCCAGTCCATTGAGTGACCGCTATGGACAGGTTTGACTGTATAGTACGCTTCAACGCCAGCATGTTTCCAGAAAAATCTCCGCCGGTCGGCGGCGAAAATCCTAATACGGAAGTCCCTTGCCGCGGCATTTAGAGAACCTTGGCCCATCTAAGAAATCACGTCACCCCTCTCCCCCAAGTACATACGCCGCCGGCCCGTTCCAGGAAGCCGAAACCGCTGTTCTGCGTCTTACAGATAACGTGGAACTTCCGTCTTATAAAAACTTTGCACAAGCATCACTGTGGGAAAGTTAAGGGAACGTAAAATCGTCAGAGGTTCGCTGTTGACTGGCACACGGAGGTCCAACTCGCGCGTTTTCCCACAAAGTTGCCGCTGATTGACAGTCGGCAGCCTTTGATGACAGTCGCGACCATGGCGACGTCGGCGGCAGAAAAGGAAAGTCGGCGGTTTGTGGGCGGTGCCACAAATTTGCAGTAGCCGAATCGTCCAATCATGGCGAAGCTTCTAAATAAGTTGAAACTTTATCTTCCTCTCTTAAAATGAAAAAATGAATTTTCTGTGCATTAATTGGCTGTTATGGATGGGAAAATGACGTAACCTTGCTCTAGAAATTTGTCAGAAATACAGTTAAGAATTAATTCTATCCCCGCGCTGACAGAGAAAGGAATCTTTTACAAAGAACAGCTTCTGTATTGGTCAACCGCGGACTGTTAACTTCCAAATAAGGAGATTCCCCGGGAATCTGATACATTTACGGCTGTTCTGATAGTCGGGAACCGCCCCGCAGATTGTGCACATGGAGACCTACTCCGTTAGTACGGCTATTGTTTACGTTTTCGCGCGATGCTGCCAGCGGCACACGAGCCGCTAAGGGCTTTTCCCGGGTGGGAGGGGCGGCGAGACAAGATCGGAGCGGTAGGGCGGGGTGCTAATTTAGTAATTGGAGCTGATAGCTGGATGGCTTCCTGCGAAACAGGGGAGGCGCGTGCCTTTGCATTTTTACTACGGTATTTTTGTCTTTTTTCGCCACTACGCTGGGTAAAAAAACAGCATAGCGGGTGATTTACAGCGTCGGTTTGTCGTCCCACAGCGTAGCCGCCCGCTATGCTCAAAAGGCCTGGCGAGAACACTGGTACAGATATCTGTGACAGGTTTTCCACTGCACTGGCTGCATGAATACTCAGGAAAAAATGAAATGAAGAAGAAAACAGCTCGGGCACTCAAGGGGAGGGAGCTTGCAACACATTGCCAACTGATACAAAGTCCACTAGAGCAGAGATCTGTCTCTTCTGTAGTTATGTGTGGAACACTACTGATTGATTTGAATGTGGCACGGGAAGTAAAAGAATGGTATTTTTAATATCTAACTACTGAAGATCATGCATCTGTAATTCCCTGTTTAACTCGTGCATTGGCTGCTAGTCAAAAATCGGGCACTGATGGCCACCAACAACCTGAAGGTAATGCAATGCCATTGAGCGAAACCATTACGCACATCAATTTATAATAAACTGTTTGCAAATAGCATAACAAAACTGAGAATCAGTGCACATTGCTTAGAAGTTGAAAAGGGTCGACACCACAACACACCAGCCACTCAGAGATTGTGTCCCACATGTAATGCAAATATGAATTTCATTTTGTGATGAATTTCCCAATTTAAAGTAAAGAGAGAGAGGCGCTATTACAGAATATTAACGTTACTACTGAGACAAACTTCACCCTAACTGGTACACAGAGCGATATTTTCTTTGTACTGTTGTCATGTCCGACTCCTATATCCATCTACATAGGTCAATTCCTCCATAAATCATTCCAAAAGCGAGACAGAATTACCCATACCTGACTATATTGTAACCAATATACTGGTTTCGATAATATTTTGTACTTTGAATTGTAGGATAGATTAGCCTTATAGTATTGTTGATTTAATGCCATACAATGTACCGTGTGCGATTGTCTCAGGGCAATAAAGTTCATTCATTCATTTATATGAAAGGGTTTCAGAGCCAAAAAAGCTCAACAGAAGTCAGTTCGAGGTACCTGCAACCAAGCGATGGCCTTTTTTCCAAGTCTTAAGTATGGATTTCAAAGGGATGATTGACAAAGATCAAAGTCCATTTTTTACCCAAAGCAAGTGAAAAAATACAGTTACTTACTATAGGTTAAAGGTTGGCAAACAAGTAATACGGTAACTACTATCCAGAAACATATTGCAAAATTTAAGGTAATTTTTAAGCTCAACACAAGGTTTCTTAAGAGCCTCCAAGTTGAAGTTTGTCCAATGGTTGTTCGCGATATGATATGCTACACCTGGCTGTAATTAATCTGAAGGGTATTCAGGGTGTTACCAAAATATTGATGCGGTATAATGCAACTGCTGCCGAGTCTAGGTTCTAGGTCAAGTTGCCAATACAATTACGTTCTTGGATTCAGAAAATATTATTTGCCAAACCAAAACACTCTCCCCTGGTCTTGTCTATGGCTTTCAATACCAGACTGGACAGCATGCATGTATGCAAGTTAGTCCAACTCAGTGTATTTTGGTATGCATGCATAAATTAAACTGGAATTAGTCAAATAAAGTCAATATTTGACAAACCCGTGAGGCTGTCATCTTTTTAGTGACTCTATCCTTGCATCCTCCTTCCCCTTTTACCTCTTTATCCTCCTCCTCCTCCTCTCCTGACTCCCTGACAGATGAAACACTTGTCTGGACCACCTTGGACTTCAAGTACTGAAACAGACAAGACAACAGGTTCAAAGGTTTGTGTATCCACATGTATGACCCTTCCGCGATTTCGACGACTTGCGCCACTTAGTATGAACGGGCCATTCCCCTTGTAGTGTGACACGGGATTCAATTTTGTCAGTATGGAAGCTACAATTGTACACACTCTCTTCCTCTATATCATTACTCTAAGGATAACACCGTAGATAACTATAATCAATGACATATAAAATAGTTTCCACATACCTCCATATCAGAGACTCGTTCTTGGTGAGCTGTCTTTTCATCTACAGTTTCTTCTATTCTCCCTGAAAGAATTTGAATACATTTTAGGCAACTACATTGTATCACAAATTGAAAAGAAAAAAAAAACTGGTGTAAGAATTGAGAAATTTGCCTAGTAGTATTGTTGTAGTGATCCTGTTAAAATCTTCACAAGTCTTTTTTTCATGTTACATGTACCTTCTAATTCTATGATATCATCTTCCTCTTCATTAAACAGCAGTTTATCAGCCTGGGTTTTCCTGGCTTTCTCTGACCCATCCTGGGTTTTCCCCATACCAACAGTGTCTGTCCACATGGGTCTTGTGGCCTTACTCTGATGCGCTTGCAAAAATTCCTGAAAGTCTGGGTCGTCCTGCAGCTGCACAGAATGAAATACAACTTTCTTGGTTACATGTGCATGTACACCCTAACAGTGTTCTCACCAGGATTTTTTCACAGCATAGGGGTCAGGTACAGAAGGCCAACTTTGCGCGGCGCAAGTCACTCGCCGAGTGCAAAAGACACGGTTGGGAGTCTGGCATATTCCTGCACACACTCACACTCACTCACTATCCGGTTTAGCGTCTTCTTGTCCCCATCATCTGGGGGTTTGACGTGCTTGCATGCTGATGGGGGAGCTTGGTGGCAGCTCGCCAGGTGCCTCTGTCCTGTGGATCTGCATCGTGCAGGTTGAGGTGGTGGAGGTCCTCCTTGATGTTAAAAATATTATTGAAATTTTGAAATTCATAACCAAATAAGACACTATTTCCTGCATTTTGAGGGATAAATTTTGTGAAGAGAAGTTTTTCCTCTGCCAAATCTTCATTCTAAAGCCAACTATGAACTTTTTATAAGATTTATGAAGGTTCTTCCCAGAAAAAACACCCCTATGCTCATTGAAACACAGCATCGGGGTACAGTTCACAGCATCAGGGGCCCCTATGCTGAAAAGGCCTGGCGTGAACACTGCTTAAGTAACCATTTTCCATCAGTCAATGGTAACCTAGTCAAGAATGTTATTATGTTTCGACAACGAAACTAATTGTTTTTGTCAGGTTTCTTCTCCTTCTTCTTCTTTTCCTTCTCCTGTCAAATCTTCAAATCGATTCATCTCGGTCGTCCGTCGACCAAATTGGCTGAACTTTAGTATGCAGGTAGAGTAAGTGTATACCCCTAGACTTTTTAAAAAAAAGTTTTTGAAATGATTTTATCGAGGTTTTTTGGTCATTTTCAGACAAAAGTCGCACATTATGGCCTCCAGTGTCATGGTGTTGAAACCTAAGGACCTGAAATTTGGTTTAGTTGTGCATTGGATATTTTCCCAAAGAACCCCATAATTTTTTTTGGCATACACTACTTCAAAATGATTTGTTTTGCAATTTTTTGATGGAATTTTTGGCTATTTTGTGTCTCCCATGGCGACGGCGGCGTTTCAAAGCGGCAAACAATAGGCGCGCTGCACGTGGTACTCAACTGTATAAGTGATTGTGTGGTTGGTCGGCTCTGAGCCGATGAGGAAGCTCGTTGTATATAGCGTTCGGCCTGCGAGCACGTGGTCCCCGGCCCCACATGACAACGACTTGTAGCTTCAAATTTAGTGGTAAGTTTTGCTTCTTGTTGGTGAAATACAGCGATGTAAATTTTTGTATCGAGTAGGAAATATTGCCGTGATGTTTTGGTTCAATATCACACAGTTTCCCAAGGATGGTCGTGGGGAATTTGTGTTACAGTTTCACGGTTAACGGGTAGCTTGTCACGAAAGAGATTTGCGGTGCGTTTAGAAGAAATTTGTGAAACTTTTGCAAAGCCTGAGTTGTGTTACATTTTCACAGTAGGTTGGGTTACGCCTTCAGTCACCCAGTTTCGTAGCCCTACCGGTATATGGGCTAATGCATAAGGCTGCAAGTAAAAGAAGCCCTCCAACAGTCGTCGCGGCTACCAGTTTCGGAAACTTTCAGCATCTGAATATAAAAAGTACTTAGTACTACCCAAAATACTAACTCCAACCAATGAGGTTTTATATAATATATAAACCTCCTTGCTCCAACCTCCTTGCTCCTGGCGGATGGAATCTCATAAGAATCACACAAGACGGCTTGCAATCGCTGTGCACGTGGATACAATTTAAATAATATTTTGACGGCAGAATTTTTGTTTGTTTGTAGTATGTTCATGGCGGATCAGATGTCCCGTTTGGTAGAAAATGATGATTAAAAAACGCAACTTAAAAACAGTGTCATACAACACCGAAAAGATATGGAACAACGCACTGTGGGAACAACGTAAACCAAAGGTCAATGACCCCTACTGTAGGAATAAAAAGACATTGACGGGAAGCGGCGCTTTTTACTAGCAAGGCCCTGCAACACTAGAATTGCAGCTGATTTGGTCAAAGATTCAGTTTACCTGCTGTAACATTAAAAAAATAAGCAGTTGAATTATCGGATTAGTTTTATTTTCTGTGTTGAATTCTACAATGTTATAACATAGATTATGTGACACGTCTTGGCCGATTTAAAAGCGAACATGTCGCCGTGAACAGGGATGATCCAATTACCAACAACCAATCAGCGAGAAGAATACTAGTAGTTAATGATTGACCAAAATGTAAAACCTAGATCCCTGAATGAAGTTATGCCATTGGTCACCGAAGAAAACCGACGTTCATCTGGGGAAATGCTTACCCAGGTGGTGTGCGTAGCTAATTGGAAAGCATGGTTAGATCATCCATGGAGTATGCTGCAACCGTATGGATGGGAGCCTGTGCCACAACCCTTAGCTCGCTAGACGCCATACAAAGAAGGGCAACCAAGATTATCAACTTACCACAAGACTCACTGCACAGCATCCAGATCCAGCCTCTACAACAGCGAAGAAATGTTGGAGCCCTCACACTTCTACACAGAATGTACTACCAAAACGCACCGACTTTACTGAACAACCTGCTACCTGAGCCCTACGTTCATCGCCGAGAAACTCGCCTGTCCACATCCCAACACAGTGCAGCCCTAGAACCTGTCAAGTCATCCTCCTCCTGGCACAGAAGAACATTCATCCCTGCTACAGTTAAGCTGTGGAACAGCCTCCCGCAGGACATTGTGAACACCAAGGACTCTCAGAACTTTAAATGTAAAGTTAACGCCCACCTCAGCGCCACTCGTTAGCGCCCTGTATAATGAACATTATTCAGCTCTGCTGCTAAGCTGAGGGCATGGCAACAGCATAGATAAAAAATTAAAAAAAATTAATTTGCCAGAACATACTGGATTTACGTGTGTGTGTGCATTAAATAAATGTTACGGCAACCTTTATGACTGGTGGGCTGGAATTTTCGCTGAATATTTTATTTTTGTTTTGTCTTCTTGTAAAAGCCGGCACAATTTCAACTATAGTTAGAATATATATGTAATTTTCATGTATGAATAAAGGTCCCATCTCATGCCTCACGTTCGATGCGGCCTATCATTCTTTGCTATTACGCATTTTTTTCACAATTTCAGGCATTAACGTTAAATTGGGTCTCCTAATGTTCGTATATATCCGGTGTTTCAATTCAGTGACTTCTGAATAGTACGTGACGAAAAGGGAAAGTCTGCAAAATCCTGGTCTTTTGCAGGGGGTGTTCCGCAGACATTCTCACAGTTTCTGCAAAAAATCTCGCAAGCCTTTGCGGTAAGAAGTTGCTTAACTATACGGAAGGCTCTTGGCGTCTCACAGAACTTGTATTTTTGTAAAGAGGTTTTTTTGCACAGGGGTGATTTTGGAACAGTCAATTTATGCATGGGGAGAGAGATGCAAAGTATCCTGCTCTTGTAAATGTTGCCTTTCTACATGTAGTTAATATTTCAATATGCCCAGGTTTTAATTTGGGACAGCCTGACAAACTGTCAAACAGCCTGGCAAACTGACAAAATGGGCTGTCCCAATTTTTGTTTTTGAAATCATTTTATTATATTTCAATTTGCCCAGGTATTATTTTGGGACAGCCCATTTTTGCATGGGGAGGAGTACGGTATTGGCGAAACATGCTGTATTTGCTCAGGAGCAAATGACAGCCTTTTTTCTAGTTTCCAACTGCATTCTTCAGGGTAACAGTCACTACCCTGCCCTAGCCTGTTGGTCACACCAAATGAATGTACAATGTAGTTCATGGTTTCTCTGACATTTTAAAAACAAATTTATCTGGAGGTCAAGATAAAAGCCACCCAAACATCCAAACCACTGCATGTCCAGGACAAAATATACATTAGAAACACTGGTTTATGAATAACCTCATTGATTACTTAAATGTAGTCCTACATAAGTTGCATTTCATTGTGTAATGTTACATCTCTGTCTATGATGAAACAGGGGAAACAGGGTATATGTACAAGTAACATTGGCAAGCTCATACCTGATTCCGCGACCTCATACCTGATTTGGATCTTTTGTAAATTCTATGCAAATGGCTTACACATGTACATGATCTATGCATGGTGATGTTCACCTTTAGCTAACTTGCACATGTCACAAGTATGAAACAAGAGTTCCACGACCTCATATCTCCATGAACAATTCTATTCATGCAAATGACTTACACATTTGCATAATATATGCTTTGTCATAAACACCTTTATCTAACGTACACATGTTGCAATATTGACAGTCCTATAATTTTGCAATTAGATTAATTATGTTTTTGCATCAATTAAGCAAATTAGGAATTTATTTGCATAATTGGGATCTGTTGATGCTCCACTTACTATAAACTACATACGTTACATGTATTTGAGTCTGATAATTGGAAACACTGCAAATATAGATTTTCCTCATTACCTATGCAAATTAAGTCCCAATTAGCATAATGTGCACTTCATTCTGTATATCTCTGTCTAAGCTACCTGCATACTAAGCATCATATTGACAGTCCTATAATTTTCCACTTAGATGAGATATGGTGTTTTGCATTAATTATGCAAATTAGGAATTTATTTGCATAATTGGTATCTGTTGATGATCCGCTTTCCATAAACTACATACGTTACATGTATTGGACTCTAATAATGGAAAACACTGCAAATATAGATTTTCCTCATTAGCTATGCAAATTAAGTCCCAATTAGCATAATTTGAACTTCATTGTGTACATCTCTGTCTAAGCTACCTGCATACTAAATGTCATGGAAATCCATTGTTCCTTTGTTCAGTTATTCTCCTTAGAAGATTTTTACAAAACCGTCCCTGTAGTTCCAGAGAAAGCTGCTAGATGGACCAAACCTACACCACTTCTTTATTACATCACAAGCTATATGCCACCCAAAAATCAAGACCACAGCACGTCCAGGTCAAAAGATACAAAAATTGAAGTTCCGCTGCAGTACCAAGGTCAGATACCAGGGGGCCCAAAATCGACCTTGACCTTCGGCTTCTGACCTTGACCTTCGGCTTCACAACACCTGCCCACATACCAAATATCATTGTAATCCATCAAGAGGTTCTTGAGTTATGCTGACTGGAGTGGTGCGGAAACAAACAGACAAACAGACAGACAGACAAACAGACACACCCAAAACAATATCTCCATTTAATAAATAATAAACCAATAAATAAAAAAATATGAAATTCCTATCCCTAAGGTCAGAAACATCATGAGACTAGCTCAATTGCTCACTAGGAGTGAGGACTAACTGACCCAATGGGAGAAGCAAGGGTTCCAAAGGCTACTCGAGAAATTCCCTACCCCATTTACACCGGAATTTTGATCTGCTCACACTTGGATGGACCCCTACACTTTTCGAAAAATGCGGCAGGTTCTTTAAAGGCAGACTAAACTTAATTTCGTAAAGGATACTGCCGTATGTTAGATATACCACTAAGACCAGTTCTGACATGTTTTAGACTAGTCCGTCATAGATAAGCGTTGTTACAACATTTGAAATTCGCGGCGTTCTGAGATTATAGTCGGCGATGTCAACGACCTTTGTGACGTCCCTAACCAAAGCATGTACACCTGAGTGAAGTGAGGGAAGTCGTGTTTTAAAAGTGCCTTTCCCAAGGGCACAAGATTGGTGGCATGACAGGAGTTGAACCTGGGACCTCCTGGGTTCTGAGCAAGATGTGCTGCCGTTAAGCCAAGCAACCCCACATACCGCATATGAAACAAGAGTTCGGAGACCTCATATCGCAATGAACTACTGTAAGTCTACTTAGATCCGCGGGGCCTAAAATCCGCGGTTTTGGGCAAATGGAAAATCCGCGGTGGTTCTAAATTCGCTCTGGGCGATGAGTAGAAAAAAATAACTGAATACTGCCATCAGAAAATGCTTGTTTACTTTTTAAAAATCAAAAATGTTACGAAGGTCGCTACAAAACTGCATCAAAATCGTCACAAAATGCGGTCCACGACGAAACTGTGACGGGGAATTCCCGCCTTGTGATCACATGAAATCTAGCAGTCAACCAAGAGTCAACCAATCAGAGCAAAGTTTTTCTGACGCAAACCAATCAGCGCTTAGAACAAGCGGTAAACATGCAAAGAGTAAACAAAGATGGTGGCCCAGTCAGGCCCTTGCCGCTAGCGCGCTGTATTTTGAAGTAAAATCACGGCGTAAAATACTACTCAACTACGCTACCTAAGCAGAATTTTCACGGGAGAAAAGTTAAAGGAATAGATTCTCCACCGAATACGACCACAAATAGCGGGAAATGGCGGCAAATCACAGTGTAGGGACACAAATGCTCGGGCGAAAATCTTGTTTTTCTGTACATATTTTCATGCTGGCTTTCTTGAAAAACAGGTTTTTAGATCAACGTATGTCAAAGGCACCGATATCGATTGTTTGTAAGCATAACAATTACAAGAAACAAAAGAGCGTGATTGTACAACGGTAGACGGCGTCCCCACGCCTGCAACAACAATGCAAAGCCAAAACTGTGGCGTGTATCTCGATAATTATTTTCTGATTTCTCGCTAAATTACTAGTATGTGTGTAGCGGTCGGGAGTAGCGACGCCGCTCGGCCAAACTTCTGCGAATCCTATGTAATATCACTTGTTAACACGTATGTACTGTGTAAAAGTTTGTCATGTTTTACACAATCGCGTGCATTGTTTATGTGTCGCTTTTCCCTGAAGTCGAGTTCACTCGTAAATGTGGGGAGGGGGGCAAAAGTACGATAAACATATCCGCTGGGAAATTGATTCGCGGCGCAAAGGTCGCCGCGGATTCCGCAGTTCCATCGACACATACCAGGGGGCCCAAAATCGACCTTGACCTTTCTCCTCCCAACACCTACCCACATACCAAATATCATTACAATCCATCTAGCTGTTCTTCAGTTTTGCTGACTTTAAGCATCCGGACACACACACAAACATACACACACGCAAACACACACGCAAGCACACACAAAACAATATCTGCATGAAAAAATCTTTTTTCATGGAGATAACAATCAATCCAGCCATTCTTGAGATATCTTGTTGACCAACAGACAGACAGACACACGCGCGTGCACACACACACACACACACACACACACAAACGCTGCCTATAATATATCAAACACGTAATACTATATGTGAAAGAATTTGTTACCTCTCCAAGCAGAAGACTAGAAGCAGAAGACTGTTTGTCTTTCTGGAAAGAAACAAAAACATAGCCTTTGTCAGTTATATATGTACATCTACTAGAGAACTTGTACATTATACCTTATATACCTTGGGTAGCATCATATTAGTACTACGTAGTCTGCTTTCCTTTACATATCATTCTAACTGCTAACAATAACATTGTCCACTCATTCTACCAAATGTAATGCTATTTCACCTCAATCTGCAGGGTATCTCAGTGTTTTTTTAAACAGGGTATTTAGGGATATATGCTAGATGCAACATCAATAATACCACCAGAATTGCAAACTTGAGAGACTCAAGTATTCATGACAATGTCTAAAAAGATTTGATAAAAATGCATTCAAAAATGACAAAGGCAACTCTCCGTCCCATATTGGATTTGGAACATTTGGCGGCATCATGGGAAGAGCGCAAGTGTACTATAAACTGGAACATAGATACTGTACCGTAAATGTCACACCTGCTTCCAGCGAAACACAAAGACAACTAAATTGTTTTGCTGAGCCACAACTGGATTCAAAGTGTGATCAATCATCAAAAATTGAAAAACAGCAGCCCCCGCACTTGTCGTAGGGACCTAGGAACGAAAGCGGCCATATCAAAACTATTCATCAGATGTTTTTTGTGACCCTATAGAACCTTTCCCCTTAGCCAGGACGTGACGGGAAAGGGGGAATTTCCTTGTCATGAGCTTGGATGGTTGCATTACAATTTACAAACCAATTCGTCTCTCGATCTATAGGATTATTAAGTAGTTGTAACGTGCCAATAACGTCCAAATCTGCCACAAGGAATATTGCATGCTCCATGGAGGTCCCCATGGCGGATCGACCGGTCGTCTACAACATGCAACCAAGATGCAACAAACCCTATAGCACTAGCAGCACTTCATCATGTAACGTCAACTTTCCATGATTTCTTGTAGTTGCTTTTACAACTTCATCTCTTCAACCCAAGAAAGGAACAGCTGTTGTATAATGGTAATAAGCGACAAGACCGCAGATAAACGTTACCCCACCGTAGAGAGAAAATATAACATGTATAGCATAAGTGACAAAGGTAATCTATAATATCGGCATGTAACAGAAAGAAATGATGGTTTCATCTTTTGCCAGATTGGTGTCAATTATCTCTTAAGGAAAAGTGCCTCGGATTTAGGTGAACTAGAGTTAGATACATAGATAGTCAGACAGATTAATCTACCAATGGCTTATGATAATGAATTGCACTGACTGCTTGGAAAATTTGAAAAAAGACAGTCCCCAGTTAGATAGAAATGGTCCAATAGACCAAAATGTCATGGGTCATACATATCCTTTTATGGTCACTCAACAATCTCCATCAAGTGGAAATTTCTGGCTGTGTGATGACTATATAGAGGCATGCCAGAATGAAGAAATGAGAGACTAAAGTTTCAGTGTGTATTGTGTGTGCATGTCTGCACAATGGTCGAAAAGGCCTTGATTTTTCCGAACTTGAAACGTATGCATATCATGATGAGGAATGGATGTCAATCACTCCTTTAACTACTGGTAACAGTAGCTGATTGCAGCCGTTAACTAGTTTTGTTTTGGTCACACCAACACAAAATTAACTGATAGAATACCAGTACATGCAGTTTATCGATAAAGTCAATGAATGTTTAATTCTAAACATGTCCATGGAAGCTTAACACATACTGTTTAGGACATAAATTAAAGAGGAAAAGTGCAGATTCAAAATTCACTGTTCAAAGACCTCTAGATGGATTACAATGATATTTGGTATATATATGTTACAGTACTTTCCATGTAATTGAAGTGTTCTGAATGGAACGCTGCTCTCAGTGAAGTAGTACGGCAAGCCCTTGCCGTACGTTCCTTCGGTCACATACCTCAGTGTCCAAATCACTCCTGATCTTTCGGACGATTCCATTTCAGCGCGTCTGGGTCTTGCTACAAAAATCTATTGGGAACCACACATGTACAGCTGCAAATACGAGTATGTTGTCATATCCACAAATATTTTGATCCAAAAGATAATTCACAAGGTTCTGAAATGTTCCAGGGTTCTCCTTAGCCAGAGTTTTGTTATTTGTTTTGATGGGTAAAGTGCTGAATAGTGGGCTGGCATTACAATGTATATGGAAACCCTGGCACCAATCTAGGTTCAAAGGCACCATAAATCCACATACCAATATACCTGTATGTTTTCCCGAAAGATTGATGAAATGAAAACTGACGTAACAGAGGTATCAGTCCGTCATTGACTCACTGACAAAATGTTACCAAATTCGAAACAAAACAAAATTCTAAGTTGTTTTCCAAATTTACTTTTCTAAACACATCGATTTAGGCTTTGAACAGAGTCAGTTGATATATGAATTATATGAATGTGTAAATATTGTAATTCTTTCTTCCGTTTATTCATAATATATATACTTGTGCTTGTACAGTAAGTTGTACTATGTATATTAAAATATGACGTTGAAAATACTAGTGTCTTGATGTATTTCAGTTTTATATTGTTACAAACTGGATTTCATTAGTTCACTACGGCCAAAATTTTCCTACCTACTGACCATAATCAGAAAGACATTGTTACTTTTCCTTGGCGTAAAGAATAGAAACCGCAGCACCTTTCTAGCTTTTTATGTCAGAACTGTCTAGAACTGTCTAGAACTGCCTTGCAAGGACTGAGGATTGACATGTCACACAAGAAGCTGCCCTCGGCCATTGACATGAGTGCTACCATCATCTCTAGAGATAGAAGGATGACTACTAATGAGAGTTTTACTGAATACATGTAGTTGCTAGGGTCACATTTCCTAACCATGGCCCTGCCATGCAAGCTGTTGGCAGAACGAAAAATAAATATTATTTAAATAGAAGAAATATACTAGTACATGTACACAAATTGTTCACGTGAGTAATTTATGTTTTCCATGTTTTGTTGTCTTTTCGTTCCTGCAAACTGTCCTGCTAGCTCCTGCTTTGGAAATGCGACCCTGGCATCCGTGAGAAGAGGGTATACTATAACACCATGCCAAAAATGCTTCATGATTAAAATGAAAACCATGTCCTTCTTACTTCCTTCTTGGTGGTGAACTTTGCTGTTTTCTCTGCCTTCCCCATCTCCTTCTGTTTTGTCTGTAATATTTCTTTGACTTTTGCTCTCTTCTGTCTCCATGGCATGGGGGTGTCTTTCCCTGAAAGATCCTTACAAAACTCAACCTGCAAAATAAACAGCCTAATTACCAGAGAGAAACTAGCAAACTCTTGAAATGACTGGCAACACAGAATTGATATCATTCGTCACCTTAAGCGCTGTTCTGTTTGCAATTTGCATGCTATGAGTATGACTAGTATGAGTAGGGGCCGCAGTTCCAAATAGGGCATTATCAGTAAGCCAGACATCGCTGACGCAAGGACACCTTCAACATTTCGAAGAACCCACCAAAATTTTTGTGTGCATTGCCAAGAATATGGAAAATTAGAAAACAGACAAACATATACAAACAACCCCAAAACAATACTTCATTCCCTGAATGTGAAATCAAAACCAAGACAGTTATTTAAAAAAAATTGATGGAATTCAACTGACCTGTATCCTGACAGCATTCAGGAAGCTATTGTGAAATTGTTGTACAGCCTTTTCCGCTTCTTGGTGGCTCCTGAAGCCAACAAACCCAAAGTGGCGAAACTGCCCATTCTTGGAGTATTTCAGCTTACAGTCAGTGACAGTTCCAATAGCCTCAAACATGGACTGGAATTTGTGTTTTGTGATCTATAAAAACACAAAGTAGTGGAAGATACATGTAGTCATACATGCATATAATCAGAGATTGGCATACATGTACTAGTACCTGTAATAACAAAGATTATGTCATACTAGGGCCGCGAAAACGTTCGATATGGGTGTTTCACATTGTGTGATAATTTTCCGTATCACACGGGGTTCTAAGATGTATGCCACAGGCTTCCATGGAATATTTAGAATGCATTCCGAGCATGTCAGTTGCGCCACCGTCGAAAATTTGAATACTGGATTCGGAGGTTGGAATCAATGTTGCTCCAGTTTTGTGTTCGAGGACACAAAACTCCCTCAACTTCTGGCGCATTCCGCATTGAAATGTGTGTTTTCTCGGGTGGGTATGACATAAATATAATACAACACGGTGTATTCCGCATCACCCTCGGTCGCAGCCCTCCCCCGGGTCGGATTGCCCTCCAGCCTGCGGGCGATCCTACCCACGGTCGGGCTGGTACCTCGGGTGATACGGATCGGAATATCTCCCGTGTTGTATTCTATATATATCGCTAGGAGGCTCATAGTCGACCTTGACCTTCATCTTCCCAATACACATGTACCTCATCATCTTGTCGTGAAGGTTTCACGGATGTTCGTGGCCCTTCTCCTCCTCCATACAATGTAGCTGTGGGCAAGCATCTAATCACAAGACCTGCCCACATACATAATATCATTGCAATCCATTCAGTACTTCTTCAGAAGTTATGCTGTCCACATGTACAAATATCTGGAAATACACACACACGCACACATACACACAAAACAATAACACCATATTTCATGGTGACCACACTGATTGGATTATATGGATGACATCCCCCGAGGACCCAAAAACTGATGCAAAATAGCATACGAAAAAAAATTTACATCTTCTTCATTGACTTTGGACGACTTCACTCATTAGTGTCAGTTTTTCCCTTTTCCAATACTGTAAATGAAGAAATGTTCGTGGGGGCTTTACTTTTTCGGTTTTCGTAGATGAACTACTCGGTGGGAACTTAAAACCACTGCGAAACTTTTTGCCCACCAACTGTAGTGCTACTAAACTTAAAACCATCACGAACGCGGACACAAGGTAAGCATTTTCTCCCTACTGCCAAATTAAATCCCAGCGAAATTAGATGCACCTACAGTATTTGTTTTGTAGTCTACAACAAAATTTTGTTACCTCCTTGATGGAGGCCCTTTTGTCTGGGTTTGTGTGTTTGCACCTGTATCTTTTTTTTTGATGGCTTTGCTACCTTCACCAAGAAGGTTATGTCTTTGGTAGGGTTTGGATGGATATATGGATGTTTGTAAGTATGTATGTTTGTGGTTTAGCAGTATGGCTCAGGATGGATTGTCATGAAACTTAGTTACTAGTATGTTGTTATTGCATGTCCTGTTAAAGAAATGATTAGATTTTGGGCACCCTGGCGGCTTTCCTTGGTGACTGCAGCAGAACCAGGGCTCTAGCCAGCGCAAGTTTTCCCGTAAATTTACGGAACTCTGCTGCGTGTTATCGAAAAAAATCAAAACCAATCCATAACCTTTATGGACTAAAATCGTGAGTAAAGATATAGACAGGGCTTGGAATTTTGCAAAGATCGCCAGAATAGTAGCGGAAGTTTGAGGCGAAGCCGATTCAGACCATTTCTATCTCCCACCGGCCACAGGTGACGATCCAAGCTTAGCAGAAAACAGGTGCCACGGTTGCCAGTGAGTTGGTGGGCCGAGGGAAAATCAGTGTTGTGCGCCCTCCTCCCCACTACCAGTGTCCCACTATAATTCTGGTCGGTCCCATCGGGCTGATGTTTTTCTTTTGTTTTCCCCGGTTCACCGCCAGTTATAGCCACCAAAAAGCACAAAAAACTTAGAATACTCCGGTAGTTATCAGTTAACCACAATGGAATTAAGGTATTTTGTCATTGAACCTCTAAGCATATTTTCAAACTTGTGACATGGGCTCCAAGCCATTCAGTTTTTGCGTACGGGTGCCTAAAACTGAGTAGCCGATGAGCAAACGAGAGATTGCTGGTTAGATCCATTGTAAACTACAACGCGAGAGGACACTTCCTAATGGGAGTGCAGTGATTTTCTTGCCGTCTTGAATATTTTTCAAGAGTTGATACTTGATAGAAGGGGGGAGGGCCTAGGAAAAAATTGGCTTGGGGGGATGGCCAAGGAAAAAAATTTTGACCTGGGGGGAGGGCCTTGGAAAATTTTTAACCTCGACCCTCTGTCGAGTAAGCATGTGCAGTGTCAGGCCCATGAGACGTAAACAAAATTTGTCTGGGCTTTGTTATGCAAATCTACACAATGTCGAGACGAGAACTGTTTACAAGCCAGGGGTCTTCAACTTTCACACTGCACTTGCATACTCGAATCTACAAATGAGTTTATTTCTGTTAACCACCACCCCAACCCACTCCCAAAAACGCACATGCAAATGAAAACGTGAATTCAAATGTGTTGTGGTCTCATTCATCATAGTACTATTACTCCGAGTGGGCACCCTAAAAGAATCCATGGTCAAAAAATTAACGGCTGCATGAGGGTTTCTGTAAAAACCGGGGGGCCCCGCCAGTTCCCTGTTTACGGACGAAAAACGTTTGCGGAGTGTCTTGCGACTTGCTTCAGTGTGACGGGATGTGACACGAATACACACAATTATGCAACTACTTGTACATTAGAAAAGGATACTACCTATCAAGTATGAATAGAAAACACGTAGTAACCTGGGTTTTCCCATCTTCACTAACGCTTAGTGGTGAGTGGAAGAATCAGTCTTTGATTTACATCCCGCAAAATATCGACGCAACGGGAGCTGAATCCTGGCATTCACTGTGACGCTGTGACGACGACGTAGGCAAGTAGAGAGACATTTATGTTTGCATTGCCTGTACCAAGGACATCATATGACCTTGCCTGTACAAAGGCAGTAGCTTTGGAGTTCAGATCATTGAAGCCATAGAACGTTGACGTCAGAACTGCCGTGCACTGACCTCATTCCATATTTATTACTAATTTCACAGGGCGGAGTTGATAACTATAAACTCTTTGAAATCTCGCCGCCCTGCCAATGGGTGTGTCCCAGTCTGTGCGCTGCGATTGGCCCGCTAGTAGGCCGGCGCCGATTGTCTGCTGGTGCGCATGCCATTGGCATGGCAATGCGGTGTGAGAACCACCCCATGCACAAAGTGTATCATGACCAAACCTAGCCTGGAGTCCAGCCTTATTAGCTTTCCGTTCGCTACCCAAGCTCCGCGGCCGGTAGCGGAACTTGGGTAGCGCAGCGGAGCTAGGGTAGCGGCCGGAAGCTAAATAGGATGTACTAAGCCTAACTTTATCCAGTTGCTTGATTAATTATTTTTGGCCTAAATAGGATGGATTCCAGGCTAGACCAAACCGGCGTAAACAAGGCCCGATTACGGCGTAAAGAACCTTCAAAATTATGCTTCGCCCCGTTCTCTTATACATAAAAAGGCAGCCATGAGCTCAACTGTCTTATTTTCCCTGCAGGCGGCGAATTATTTGTTCTTCACCCCGAGTCCCTGAGGCATTTGCGCTACAACATGATGAATTTGACATAACCGGCGAATGATCTTAGATGTTCACAAACAGTGTTGGCTCTTTGTGCGTTTTTCACGGTAGAATAATTCTATAGAACATTTCTGCTGGACGTGAACCGCTGTAGGTCGAGAGGCAGCAACAGTGGAGTGGGTGCTGATGAGCATGCTGTGGGGTTCATTTTATTGATATCAATTGTAACGTGGGATCCCATAACTTCAAACGTAAATTTATGAGTTCGACATCACATTGCACCAATGTCGGTTGTCTGACAAGTGTTGCGTTTTGACGGATGATAAATGAGAGTGGCGGTGTTTAAGGATTTTCCGTTGTCGAGTTGATTTTACAACGCCCGTGCACGATTTACACTTTAATCTCTGTCGGTAAAACCAGAAAAATGTTGTTATGAATACAGCGTTCCATATTGTTCCATTCTAATTAGGGTACCATAACTTCGACATACAAATACCTTTGTGTCTCTTTAATTTGCCGGCACGATCATAAGTAAACAGACGGAATAATTTTGTGTCAACTAACTTCAGCCTCCCTAGCCTGTAGTAAATAATTTTTCACCGTGCGTAAGTTTCCACCGATGCGGGGCGCGCTGTGACTTAACGACTGTTTACCCACTTGTTGCGTTCCAAGCAATGTCAACGTTGACGATCCGTTCTTTGGTATGGCAATGAGAGTAGATACCTCATTTCATACAAATGGTCCCGTAGCATACCCGAACAAATGCCACAAATGTGCCACAAGTAAGTCCAAAACTGCCGGCAAAGCATTGTTACACCGGAAACTGAAATGGCGACATTTGCACTCAGCACGGCACCGCACGTGACCAGAAAGTACGCGGCAAATCTTCCTTATTTCCCAGGTCAATCCAGTGCAAAGTTATGACATATTTCAAAAATTGTTTTTAAAGCTCGCTATTCATGATTTTCTTGATTTTCTTTTCAAGCAAGCAATGAGAAATCGCTATTTTAATTCAATGAACTTCGTGTTGATACATTCAGAGACCCGTGCCGCCCACATCAAAGCAAAGCGGCCTGTCAATCTTCAAACAAAATGCCTTTATACCTTTATACCTTTATACCATCTTCAGTCGAGGAAGGCAGCGCGGCCTGTTGTGGACTGATCTATTCGCTTCCGCCGTGTTCGTGCATCAGCTCCTTCCAATGTCGATACATGTTTGCAACATCAATGCTTTTGCTTGTGGAACCATGCGCAAGCCTGCCGACGGGAACTTATCAAATGCAAGTTTATCCAACGTGTTTCAAGCTAGATTAATAAGGTTTGCCGTTTTGGGGCCTCACTAGCTAGTACGTGATTTGGACAGGGGGACCGTGAAATGTCAACACTGTAGCATCACATTCGAATCGTGGTTAACGGAATGACCGTGACGTAGAGGGGGGAGGGCGTTCTAAGCCGCAATTATTTCGTTATTCAAGACAAGTTCAATCGCGACATAAACTAACGAACACCTACGTTTCTTGTGTGTTTTGTATGCAGCGTTTTGTATAGCTTTATGCCTCATGTGTAAAACAAGAAAGTTTGCGCCACGATTGTTGACTGTTCTTCATGTATGAGTGGCCATTACGAAATGGTCTTGCATCGAACGTAGCCATTGTTTATAGTCAAATTTTCCTGGTGGCGCAAACATCATTTAACTGTACACAAATCCGTGTTTCATTCAGACGACAGCTATATGCATGAACTTGGGTTCTCGGCGTTTTTGTTCAGCACAGTGGATAGAAACAAACATGTCTCTCTTCTGCATAATAAGACAAAGTAAAACTCATTCGAAGTTATGGTACTGTCGAAGTTATGGGACCCCACGTTACATTCGGGCTTAGTACAGCATGTACTAGCTTTTTATTACAGGCATTGTACCCCACAGGGTGTCCCGCAGGGTGTCCCGCAGGGTGCCCCGCGGGGCCCCGGTTTTTACAGAAACCAGCAGCATGAACGTGTATTTATATTGGTGGGAAATTCTCTTTTAGCCAGTCCAGCTGATCTCAAGCGTCAAACTGATGAAAGCTTGTTTGTAACTGAACAAATTAGCAGGCCAAGTTCGGCATTTTTTTACATGATCTAGGGTAAATGTTCACAACAAAGAATGAATAACATTGGCACATTTTCTATAGCTTCATTAAGAACGCGCCAATGTACAACAGGTATACATTTTATAACATGTAAAAAACTCATGAATGAGCCCTTGTATGTGGGACTTGCATGTATGTGCCTCTCCTCGAACAGAATATACTTGATACTTACGCTCGGAGGCAAGTTTTTAACAATCAAACGTGACATGGCTGCGTCACTCGCCCTCTTTGTTGTCTAGATGTCTCTGTTGGCCACACAATGTCACAGAGGCCACATCACACACGTGTTTACAAAGTTACGTTTCTCATTTTTAGCAACCATACGACCGGAAAGCGAGGCTCCGCGCTGGGAGTTCAACCTTTGAACTTTTGCAGGGGATTGTGGGTACTAAAAGTACAAGTTCGAGATAGCGCCTGTCCCCAAGACCCCACGGTGAGATAAAGTAAAAACAAGTGTTAAACCATGGAAAATCCTTTTTCAAGCCCCCCAAAAAGGCCCGGTTAGAGCCTGCTATATGCTAACATCATAGGTCAACTCCCTGCCACCTTTGGATATATCATCTTTACCTACAGGTCCTACTGAGTCCTTGGGAACTGTCCAAAAAACTTCAACTTAAGATACGGAAGGCAGCTGGCCCAGACGGCATTCCAGGCAATTTGATCAAAGAATTTGCATTTGAACTGTGTGTACCGCTTGCAGATATTCTCAACTCTTCGCTCCAGCAAGGTAAAGTTCCAGATGAATAGAAAAACGCCATTGTAGTTCCTGCACCCAAGGAGGTTTTATGAGGTTTTATATAGACATAAAACCTCCTTGCTGCACCGTCCATTAACGAACTGCGTCCCATCTCACGATTGCTGAGTAAAGTAGCAGAGAACTTCATCTGCCAGTGGGCCATGACAGATATCCTCCCGAATATTGACAACCAGCACTTCGGAGGTATCAAAGGTAACGTTAGTTCTACGACCCACTGCCTTCTGACTTGACATGACAGACGCGATTTAAGGCCTGTGACAAACCTAACACCATCTGCTCTTTCGTCTCAACTGACTACAGTAAAGCGTTTGATAGAGTCAGTCACACCGTCGCTATCAATCGCTTACTTGAACTTGGACTACGTCCCTCACTGATCAGATGGGTCGCTGATTTCCTCAACAACACAAGTCAATCTGTGCGGCACCACTGGACGCTCTCGGGAAGTGTTCCGGTCACATGCGGACTGCCACCGTGAACGGAACTTTACTTGGCCCGGTCATTTTCACCGCCTATATTAATCGGCCCAGCAAGCAGTTTCCGGGCTGCGCAGTTTGTGGATGACTTATAATGATGACAGGTTTTATTTGCAAACAAGTGTATACACATACCGTTGCAGCCTTTCCTGGCTGAATTGAGGTATGGGATAAAACATTTCCTAAAATCTATTAAGATTCATTCACTTGCTCATACAAGTTTTACCATAACTCAACATATTTAAAAACTATACACTTGAGTCAAGAACTGCAATTCATTCAATAACTCTACGGTAAAAGGTAATGTGGTGTTCTTAAATCTGGAAGTTCTGCAGCTGAACTGTGTGAAGTTGTCCTTTGACCGTTAGATCTCTACTGTGAACGCTTCCCCGTTTCGGAGGGAGCCAACTAGAGCATGCATAGATTACGGCGTCTCAGGCACAGGAGAGTGAGTGACAGCTGTTCTAATGCTCTGTCGTAGCTAACATAGTTTTTACCTAGAATCATTCGGCACGCCCTCTTTTGTACAGCTTCTATGTGGTTTGACTGGAGAGTAGCGAGACCAGGATGCCACACAGGGCAAGCATACTCTAACAATGGTCTTACAAAACCACAGAAAACAAGCGTTAAGTCATAGTTAACAAGTCCATGTTTCTTTAGGACAGTCACACGTACCAGATATTAAAAGCCTACGGTTAGCTTTGCCCACTATCGAGTTTACATGAGTGGACCACTTGAGATCGGCTTGCAGGATTACACCTAGAACTCTAGCAAACTGCACTACTTCCAACTCTGATGGTCCTACATACAACTGTGGAGGTGGGGGTGGGTTTCTCATAAAACATAAAACCATTACTTTATATTTCACTGGATTAAGTTGCATGTAATTAGATTCAGTCCAGCGCACAAGTCCATCAACGTCCCTTTGCATTCACGGTAGAAGGAAGAGGTCTGGGTTCGGCCAACGACATGTCGTCAACGTATTTCCAGCCATCCGCCGACCCTTCTTCAACCGGAACAGCGTCATTGATGAGGGCCAGGAATACGAGAGGGCCTGACTTTAATAGTTCCTTGTGGTACTCCGCATGACAGTGTTTCCCATTCAGAAAGAGTTCCATGATACTTGACACGTTGTTGCTGGCTTGTCAGGAAGGAGCAAATCCAAGGGATGATGGATCGACGTACAGTACAGCCCACGAAATTCGCATCAAGTTTCGGAAAACGCTTCGCGAAAGCGTGCGTTAGGTTTCGCGAAAGCGTGCGTTAGGTTTCGCGAAAGAGTTCGTACGGTTTCGCGAAAGCGTGCGTTAGGTTTCGCGAAAGAGTGCGTAAGGTTTCGCGAAAGAGTGCGTTACCTTTCGCGAAAGAGTGCGGTAGGTTTCGCGAAAGACCGCGAAAGGTTCAGCAGAGGTGATCTGGACTTTCGCGAAAGGTGCGAAACTCTTCCGGGTTCCCGCGAAACGCCGCTCCGAAACATTTCTGCGGAAGAAATCTTCCGCCCGATTTTGTCGTTAATGAGCAATTTTTGCATTCGTCAATTAACATAACACTTGTTCGTCCTTATTTTCATCTACTTGTCGATAATGTGTAGATAATGTGGGGGCTGGTCTACGCGGCGGGTGTACAACTCGGCACTATATGGCCGAGATCGCTTGGCCTCAGGCCGTGCGGTCCCAAATCATGAACAATTTCAAACTAATTAGAGAATGTTAGTTTATGGATGCCTGTGTATGATTATTGAGAGAATGTTAGATAAACATCAGCGTAAAAAGTGCGTCAGACATTCTGTCGAACTTATAATCGGACACCGAACTACGGAACAACGCAACTGGAAGGTCAATGACCCGTAGCTAGACAACATTTATCCTTGATTCATGTAAGAGGGACACGTAATCGGCTGTATTCTTTACCTTCTAGAACAGTCCAAATTGTGAATGGTATGGTGTGCTAATCATTTGAGTGCTATTGACCCCCGAAAAAGATGAGCAAGGTTACGGTGCAACGATGGTGCTAACGGAAATAAGGGATTCGTCGGAGTTTGTTGGGCGGTTTTGTCGTTTTGCCCGCACGTTACTGATAAGTTCTCACGCCTTTGGCAGTTGATTGACAGCCGGCCTCCTTTGTGGTACCTTCGTGGGACATGCCGCCAGACGGGGAGGTCCAATCATCAATCAGTGTAGAATGAATGAAATCACGGAAAATTGTCTTCTATTCTTGGACGCCAGAGAAAAACCCTCAGTTACCGAGCGAGCGCACATCACACATGTTGTTTCTGGCATGTCCTCATGACATGGCATTCACCCGGCCGCGCTCGTCCCCGCTGACTTACTAATACTATCGACCTCTGTATCTTATGGTGTGCGCCAGTAATATGATAGCATCATAACTGCGTACATTTCTAATGAATACTTGATAAGAAAATGAACAAGTACACTCAGGTATGAATGCATATGAAATAAGTAACTTATCAAATCGAGTTGTTACGAACGGACCATGTATGTTCTTACCACTAGAGCCGTATTCATACGTTATGTGTATTTGGAAGTTTTCAACAACAAAAGGGTAATTTGCGATGAGAAGCCTAACTTGAAGAGACTTCAACCTTGCCCAAATAGTGCAAGGTGATTTTATATTTTTGTGATATCTGTTACTTGATTGTTCTTTGGTGGTAATGAAATAAGGAGTTACGACGGGCAAGATCATTTGCCGACAAACACGGTGACGATTTTTCTAACATGCCACCCTGATCACTCCGTAGCGTGTGTGGCTCGTCACACGTGTGAATCAAACCGTCATCTTTCTTCTACGTGTTCTGAAATTGAAACCAAAGCCCGCATTTTGGTTTCTCAGTGGTGATAATATTCAAAGAAAGGAGCCGTTGGACGTCAAAAGTTCTGAGGTAGGTGAATTCTCTTCGTTTTAGCGTCTTCTATATTAAATAGTTGTTATAAGTTTTGAACTATGGAGGTTTAAATATATTGTAAAGAAAGGATGTTCCAGACGCAGCAGGATATAACGAAAAGGACGTGGCTATATTACAATTCCTTTATTTATCTATTTTTCGATATTGCATTTTACATAGTAAATTCAAGGAGGGTAAAATGTAGGTTAAATGAGAAAAAGGGCGATAGCTGGCTCAACGACTGAGGTTACGGGACTGAACGCTTCCAATAATTACATGATAAAACTACAACTACAAAATAAAAGTTTCGTCAACAATTTTTTTCATTCACTAGCCTCGTTTGAATTATGTGAATTTCGATTTTCTCCTTTTGTAATTTTTTTCAAAAACCTACCTTTTTCCTAGGTGGGTACTGTACTTCCGTGGTCCACGTCGGAGACAGCTCAATGAGTGACTTACCTTTTCCTTTCCTGTTTACCTTGCATTTTACTGTATCTTATTGAACCGGTCGTTTGTATGCTGGGTAATACTAGTATATGGATTCAAGAAGGAGTTGCTAAGAAGGAAAACAGTGCGACTGGAAATAATGACAAAGTTTGTACCGCCGACATGAAGGAGAAAGACGAAACAATTAAAAAAAAATCGACTGTTACTTTCTGCTATGACCCATGCCCCAGATATCGTACGCGTGTTGCAATGAAAGGCTTCTCGCCTTTCCTCCATATAGAATGTATTAGTTGTATACATTTCTTCCAACATTTGATTATGTTAGTTCTTAAGTGTATTTTATTATTGAAAAAAAAGTTCTAACATAACTTGCCGTGTTAGCTTTGAAAACTGATACCGAACACAACCTGAGTTAGTATACGTAGAAGGTTAGTACAACTGTACTTGAAAAGTTTGAACAAACGAAACGTCGTCAATATAAGGAGTTAATAGGGGAGATGTTTCCTGCCCTCCTTGGTCAGCACGTGAAGAACGGCACGGAAAGCTCGTCCTCCGACAATCAACGTAGACCTGCTTTTAAATAAGGAAAGGTAAGTTACCAGGTGCTGATAATGAATAGATGAATAATTTTATAGTATACATGATACTAGTAGTATGCACTAAGTTTTAGCCCAAGGATTCAAATGCGAAATGTCAAGAAAAAATAACCATCGTAAAAAAAAGCACGAATATATTTGATTGATATTTAGCGGCTTTCACTACCCGACGGCAACGTTTTAAAGCACATTAATGAAATGTACATATCAACAAAAGGTATCGAACATACATATACTGCAATGTATAAGCTACCAGCTGACAATAGTATATAACAAGTTAAGCCTACGGCTCAAGTAAGTGAAAAATGTAATGTTGGTTGTAACAAACGTACAACTAATCGTTTAGTTCATGAAACTAATTATAACTTCTAGTTACATATAGATAGAATAGAGACCGTAATCGAAAAGTCAGAACTGACGAAACGTCGTCAATATAAGGAGTTATAGGGGAGATGTCTCCTGTCCTCCTCGGTCAGCACGTGAAGAACGGCACGCCACGCACGGGAAGCTCATCCTCTGACAATCAACGTAAACCTGCTTTTGAATAAGGAAAGGTAAGTTACCAGGTGCTAATAACGAATATATTGATAATTTTATTGTATGCCTGATAGTATGCACTAAGTTTTAGCCCAAGGATTCAAATGCAAGGAAAAAATAACCATCGAACTAGAAAGGCCGTCATTTGCCCCTGAGCAAATACAGCATGTTTAGCCATACTCCTCCCCATGC
Organism: Branchiostoma lanceolatum; assembly: GCF_035083965.1. Classification (NCBI taxonomy): domain Eukaryota; kingdom Metazoa; phylum Chordata; class Leptocardii; order Amphioxiformes; family Branchiostomatidae; genus Branchiostoma; species Branchiostoma lanceolatum. The sequence continues at coordinate 34,972,277 of NC_089722.1, read as the reverse complement.
AAGAAGTGGGCTGTCCCAAAATAACACCTGGGCAAATCGAAATATTAACTGCATGTAGAAAGGCAACATTTGCGAGAGCATTATACTTCGACAATCTCCCTCCTGATGCATAAATGGACTGTTCCAAAATCACCCGTACAAAAACTCTCTCTACAAGTTCTGCGAGACCCCAAGAGCTTCTTACTGCAAAGGCTTGCGTGTGTTCCTGCAATATGACCTCAGGTGACCTAAATAGAACAGTGTTCTTTGGCCAGTAGCAAATGGAACGCGGGGATCCTTAGATAGAACATGGATTCCTTGGCCAGCAGCAAATAGAACATGGAACGTGGATACCACTTTTGGCCTGTTTTTGGTCTGAAAATGGGTCCAAAAGTCCCCAAAATGAAGCATTCTGAAGTGATGTACACCAGAATTGTGATTGAAATCCTGTAGGGACATGTTCAAGGCACCCTTGTACCGAATTTCAGGTCACTTGCTAGCAATACCAGGGCACAGGGGCCCAAAATATAAAAATTGTCTAAAAATGCCCCAAAAAACCTCCATAAAAATGATTTTAAGGGCTGTTTCAAAGCAATTTTAAAATCACCTGAGGGTATTTGCCATCTTTACCTCCATGCCAAATTTCAGGTCGGTTGGTTAAAAAATGGCGGAGTTGAATCCATTTGAAGATTTGGCAGGAGAAGAAGAAGAAGAAGAAGAACATGAACACTAGAAAGGCCGTCATTTGCCCCTGAGCAAATACAGCATGTTTAGCCATACTCCTCCCCATACAAGAAGTGGGCTGTCCCAAAATAACGCCTGGGCAAATCAAAATATTAACTGCATGTGGAAAGGCAACATTTGCGAGAGCATCATACTTCGCCAATCTCCCTCCCGATGCATAAATTGACTGTTCCAAAATCACCCGTGAAAAAAATTCTTTCTAAGAGTTCTGCGAGACCCCAAGAGCTTCTTACTGCAAAGGCTTGCGTGTGTTCCTGCAATATGACCTCAGGTAAACTAAATAGAACACATGTTCTTTGGCCAGTAGCAAATGGAACGCCCAGAACCTTAGATAGAACATGGATTCCTTGGCCAGCAGCAAATAGAACATGGAACGGGGATACCACTTTTGGCCTATTTTTGGTCTGAAAATTGGTCTAAAAGTCCACCAAATGAAGCATTTTGAAGTGATGTACACCAGAAATGTGATTGAAGTCCTGTAGGGACATATTCAAGGCACCCTTGTGCCGAATTTCAGATCATTTGCTTGTAATACCAGGGCACAGGAGCCAAAAATATAAAAATTGCCTTAAAATGCCCCAAAAAAACTCCATAAAAATGATTTTAAGGCCTGTTTGAAAGCAATTTTAAAATCACCTGAGGGTATTTGCCTTCTTTACCTCCATGCCAAATTTCAGGTCGGTTGATTAAAAAATGGCGGAGTTGAATCCATTTGAAGATTTGGCAGGAGAAGAAGAAGAACATGAACAAAAACAATATGTTGAGCCATACTAGGTATGGCTAAACATAAAAAACAATATGTTGAGCCATACTAGGTATGGCTAAACATAAAAAAGCACGAACCTACGAACCTATTTCACGGCTCACGTGACAAATGTAATGTTGGTTGTAACAAACGCACAACTAATTGTTAAGTTCATGGAACTAATTATAACTTCTAGTTAACATATAGATAAAATAGAGACCGGACACAACCCCGGCGAGGTTGTGTACCCGTCATCGTGAGAATTCCCTGCACAACAAGTTTGCTACATTCAAATAGCATTGGACGGCGTCCATCCGCCCACCGCCTTTGATCCAGCTCTACGTCAGTAAGTCGGGCTTGTGACAAAAAGCGCTAATCAATCACTTTTGACAGCGCCGCGCCGGCCTGTCTGTGGCGGAAAGATCTCCCCAGTTGCATATAAGAATTTGGATATCAGGATAAACTACATGTACTACCGGAATCTATTCTCACAAACGCACAGATTCAACTTGATTTTGTTGGTATCAGATTTTCTAAACGACAGTTTATCTGCACTGCTTGTGGGGATGTAGTCAATTCTGTGATGTTTTCCCAATAATTATGTCAACACGAAAAATGTCTCCGTCGTCTTGCCTCCTCGTAAGCAAATGTTACATTCAGTTTGTCATGGCACCATATATTATGAAAGAAAATTAAGCATTTCCCGTAATTTTCTTGCGGTAAAATCTATGAAAAAAAGTTAGTACGGACATGTGTTGCGTTTCGTAAAGATATTGAAGTCAGTTTTAGCACTGGATTTGTCTACAGCGCGGTCCTTCCGTACATTTTCACTCTGGCTTGTTTATAGGAAACGTAAACAAATCGGGCGTGATATTTTCTCCGCCCACCGCGCGGGCGGTCTGCATATGAAAAGCGACGTATTACGCGTAAACCCGGTCTTTCGCAGGGGGTTTCTGCGAAAGTATCGCAAGTTTTCGCGAAACTCTCTGCGGAAGGCTCCCGGAGTTTCGCAGAATCTGCGAAAGGGCCTGCAAATGATTGCCGGGCGTTTCGCGAAAGACTGCAGCACGTTTCGCGAAAGACTGCGGCACGTTTCGCGAAAGACTGTGTCACGTTTCGCGAAAGACTGCGGCATGTTTCGCGAAAGACTGCGGCATGTTTCGCGAAAGACTGCGGCACGTTTCGCGAAAGACTGCGGCACGTTTCGCGAAACTTGATGCGAATTTCGTGGGCTGTACTGTACCGAGGGCGAGAAGCTTGTTGATGGCGGTAGGGTGGTGAACACAGTCAAAAGCACGGGTAAAGTCAGTCAGCACGAGTGTACTGATGTATCCGGGTTTGTCCGTTGTGCTTGCTAGGAAGTGAACTAAACTTGTGAGGTAATGTGTCGTAGATTTCCCTTTGAGGGATCCATACTGGCGGGTGTCGATCATGGGTAGAATGTCCTTCATGCACCAGTCGGTGATGAATCCTTCACATACTTTTGCGAAAATTGGGGTCAGAGAGATAGGTCTGAGTTTCTGTAGGCGAGGCGGGTTCTCCTTTGGAATCGGCACGACGCCGGCTTTCTTCCAGACTGCAGGTACAGTTCCTTCCGCTAGGGAGGCGTTGAATATGTTGGTTAGAGGTTGACTGAGTTCGAAGGCGAATTCTCGTATGAGTCGAGGAGAAATGCCATCAACACCGGCGGACTTGTTCAGTTTAACCGTTCGTAGTCGGCGGTACATTTCCCAGACTGACACTTCCGGGGGAGGGCTTGGAGCTGGTAAGTATGGGGGCAAGTCTTCCAGCTTTAAAGGAGGGTGTTGTTGAGAGGCTGAAATTATTATTTATTATTATTATCAACACATCCCTCGGTCGCTCATGGTAACCAACGTTGCGCATCTGGAAGTTAGTTCAATGAAAATTCTGGGATACACCTCCAATCGAACTTGAAGTGGAACACACATATCAACACGATATACATCAAAGCCGGCCAAGGTTATACTTATAGTGAGCAAACTGAAACATTTTCACCTCCCCATTGATGACCTGGTGTCTGTCTACATCTCTTATATTCGCCCTCCCGAAGTACGCTGCACCTGTTTGGCATTCCGGACTCTCAAATATTCTCAGTAACAAGATCGAGAAAGTGCAACGTCGTACCGCCTAAAAATGGTCCTGGGTGCCGACTACACTTCGTATTCCAAAGCTTGCGAGCAACTTGACCTTCCAACACTCAAGCAACGTCGTCAAAACCTGACCGTGACGTTCGCAAAGTCTCTTGAACAATCAGAACAGTACAGACATCTCCTACCTACCTCTAGACAGCGAGTTAGTGGCAGGACGACCCGGTCATCTTACATGTGCAAACTGAACTCTTTTGTAAAACCGCGAGATATCAAACAAGTGCAATCCCGAAGATGGTTCGACTGCTGAACTTGTAAAATCGTGTGATCCGCTGTTATCGTTCGAAAACGTGTGAAATTTTAGATGTATATATGTGTTTAATCTATATATAGTTTTACGACGAAATTCATCTAACGTTAAATGATGCAATGTTTTAATCCACGCAATTCAGCCGTTGGGCTTCGATATGAGATTTTATTGTCATACACGTTTGAACTGAGTAAACCGTTATTATCATCTAAAAGAAACTGTGTCTATACATCGGTCATTCTTTATTGCAAGAAGGAAAAGGTGATCAGAAACATCGTGGGCCTTTCCGTCCTTTTGTACAGCGGGCCTTGCCCTTCAATGGCAAGGTCACAAGACTTGATTATTTAACACATTTATTTAGTTAGTATTAGTAAAACATGCCAAAACACGAAGTAAGTGAAAAAGTTGTGCTAGTGATTTTTTGTACTTGTAACACTCATTAAATCACTAGTAAGAAATGTTTTAAATCCCTTACTAGAGATTTAATGAGCTAGCATGCCTTTAACTCATTAAATCACTAGTACTAAGTGAAACCACCGCGAACTCTCCATTTTCTGCCTACCGCGAAATAAAAACCAAGCGAACTTTTAAAAATGCATTAAATTCATTTTACAGTATCTATCGGGACGTTAACGGGATGCCGTAGCTATGGCAATACTGAATATGTCCATGTGTTTCTAGTTGTGTTAGGAGCAAACTTTGAGGAAAATATCGCCTTCAGTCCACTATCACACAAGAAATCAACACGAAAAGGTGTTCCTCACAAACCTTTGTCGTCTGCTGAATAACAGAATTCATGTAGTCACACACTCCTATGTAGTGTAACGTTGGTTAACTGTTAACATAAATTCGCGGGGTATTTAAATTCGCCATTTTTAGAAACGGTGTATTTTAGGGATATGCGCTAGTTGCAAAATCAGTTATAACGCCAGCAATGCAAACCGGATAGACTAACGTATTCAGAACACTGGCTGAAAAGCTTCGATAACCGTGCATTAGACGTTGGCGACGTCAAAAACTCTCCGTCCCTTATTGACAGAGTCTGGGGGCTTCGTGGGAGAATCACACTACACGGTTGTTCGCTGGTTTATAAGACAAATGTCACATCCGCTTCCTGCTAAGCACAATTATTTACAAGACAACTTATTACAATCTCTTTTGCTAACCTGCAACTGGATTCTAAGTGCGATCAATCATCAAAACTCCTCTTTGTTGCTACAACCTACGGCACGTGTATTTTCCCGCCGTCATATTATTTCCCAGAACCCTGTTGTCAAGCAGACGACAAAGGTTTGTGAGGAACACTTTTTTGTCTAAATGATGCATGTGATAGTGGACTGAGGACGATATTTTCCTCAAAGTTTGCTCCTAACACAACAAGGAACACATGGACATAGTAGTATTACCATTGCTACGGCATCCAGCTAACTTTCCATGAATAATGTACACGTTGCCATGACGGTGGATGTCGACTTTGAGTGACGTTCTACCAACTCAACAAACGGGATGTTACCGAAGGCCTGATGTGTGTGGTACGACCGTTTTGTCGTGTATCTATTTCTCTTTGGTCACGTTAATATGACCTTGGCACTCTCTTCAAGTCAAGATGGGCACAACAGCTGCTGTATAAAAGCTAATTAGCGGCATATATTGATGACGAATCTTCTCTCCCGGAATAATGTTCGCACCTGTCCAAGAGCACTGTCATTGTGCGTGCGGAGGACGGTAGTTTCAACTTGAAATATTATGGTGTCAGCACGACTTGAGAGAAAATCTAACATATATAGCATTGGTGCAAAGGTAATACATGATACTGACAGAATAACAGATAACAAGGATGCTTTATTGTTCTGCTAGATTGATTTCAATCAACCATTATCGAAAAAATGGAGATTTTATGTTAACCAACGTTAATTCTCCCATGGCGCCCTCAGACTGTTTCAAGAAGGGACGCTTTTGACGAGTTATCTTTGAATGGTTATTGAAGCTTTTCTGACCGTGTTCTAAATACTTAAGTCTGCCAAGTTTGCATTTCTGGTGGTATTACTGATGTTGCATCTGGCACATAATGACAATTACTGGCGTTTGAGGAATCCGATGACGAATTAGCCAGTAATTAAGTTTCTGTAGTAACAGTAGGTATGCTACACAGGTGAGATATCACGTGATATGATCTCGAGGTGAGGAATGGGTCTACAATAGGCACCAAGGCACGAAGGCACGAAGGTGCGGTCGGCATTCGACGCTGAGTCCGGCACCAAGCAGGCTGCAAGATCGACGAAAATTTTGAGTAAAAGGTTTTATTTGAGTTGAATTTCAGTACCAGTACCTTTTGCGTTAGAAATACCAGATAACGTTCTTTGCCTAGCATACAGGCTTCGATGTCTTTCTCCCAATTGCATGTATCCAGGTCACGGAGAAACAGGTAACGTTACACAACAGAGTACTAAGGATTTGACGGCGTTCGACACTAGGCGACGGCACCGACAAGGGCAGAAAATCGACTAGAGTTTGAGTAAGTCGGGTAATGGTACAGCAAGGATCCACTCAAACAGTTACCAACAAGCATACCTAAGTTTCTGGAATGGCCTTTTGTATTTCAGAGATAGAAATCCCAGAGAATGTTGGTTGTTCTACAGAAAGGCTCTGGTGTATATATACGTCCCCCATTTTTTGGCCTTCGGTAAACGGGAGGTTTTTTTAGGGGTTGCGTAGCTAGCAAACAACATAGCTTAATCACACAGAGTGTCTAGAGTGAAGAATGAGTTTATAGTTTGGTTATTTACAGCTTCAGGGAATTGAGCTCTGTAAAATTGGTCCTACGCTGTTTTCAAATTTTGGCATGGATTTTGGATTAAGTCATAAACGTGATTTTCAATTGGCTTGTGTTTAAAATGTTTTAGTAAATGTTGTCTTATGGCAACAAATCATTCCTTTTCGGACTGGATTCGGAGCTTTCGCCTCTGTAGATTTGACTGTTCTGGCATTAAAACTCTCTGCAGGTGCCCAAGCACTCGCGCACATCCTAACACATGTGTCTGTGTCATACTGTGTGACGTATGAGTACGCATCGTGTGAGATGAATGTTACTATGAGTGATACAGAAATTCCTAAATACCCCGTTTTCGAAAATTCCGGTTTTATATCACCCTGCGGTTTTATAGCCTCCTTCGCAGACTTCCTGGAACGGCGGCGTATATATTTGGGGGAGGGGCGGTGACGCGATTTCTTACACGGGCCAAGGGTCTCTAATGCCGACAAGGGTCTTTCGCCGCCGAGGGAGTTGCAAAACTACGAAAACCACGCTCTCCTTTTTCAGCACTCGGTTCCAGTGCTGAAAGTGGCTTCAGCACTGGAAAACCAGTGCTGAGTTTAGTTCAGCACTGGAAAACCAGTGCTGAGTTTAGTTCAACACTGGAAAACCAGTGCTGAGTTTAGTTCCGCACTGGATAACCAGTGCTGAGTGGAGTTCAGCACTGGAGAACTCGACGTCAGCACTGGAAACCGAGTGCTGAGACAAGCTTCGGCACTGGAAACCGAGTGCTGACAAATATTTCGCACTGGAAAACTAGTGCTGAGATACGTTACGGCGGTGACTTACTTGCGATTTTAAAACGTAGTATTTTTCCGGACTATTCACTGAAATTTATCCATAGCGTATATCTATGACAGATTTCAATTTCTATATTACCGGGGTAAAGTGCTCTGACGCTGCTCTGACTATAAATCATCGACGCGACCGACTTTGAGTAATATTTTCCCGTGGGCCAGGGGCTAAAGGGTAACTGCAACGTCATTGGAAGATACCATTGTTTGCGGACAAGTTACCAGACACCCGGGAAGTCATTTGCCTACCTGAAATTACAAATTTTACTTCCCTATTGAATTTCAAAATGTTGAATTTCAAAATACTGATTAGCGAACGAACCAATACTATTTTCAAAACACTTTATTTGGCATGATTACCGTGCACGTTAAATATGGCAACAAAACAAGCCTTAAACAGAACGCATGGAAACAAGCCTTAAACAGAATTACACGCATTGTTACTAGTGATTTTACGAAAAAAATACTTGATTGAAACTACTTACATATGAATATCATGAGCTTTACAGTAGTACAAGTTGTTAGCAAAATACCAACTAAGGCTATTGTACGCATATCTGACTGAAACGCATTAGACTGCGTATTAACCAAGGTTACAAAAGAAACCTCCCTGAAGTAACTAACTAAACGTAGTCAGACTTATATTCGCATAATACTACGGTACTAATAAACTGGTAAACGGACCTATGTACAGACATCGTGTTCAAAATTACGAATAAACCGGTGAACTTACAACTATGTCTACACAACGCATCGTGTACAAAATCATAAATAAACTGGTGAACGCATGTCAGACCAGAAAGAAAGAAATAAAGTTCTTTATTTGTAACACATCCCTCATACCTATATCTATTATACAATTACACAATGAACAAAATGACAAAATTGTGTCGGAATAAAGTTGGTCATTGTTTATTCTAAATGAATCACAAAGTACGTAAGTTCAAGTGACCATGCGGCACTTCTTACGACTATTCTTCTCTCAGCACTGGTAAAAAAACGTTCCAGTGCTGAAAACACTTCAGCACTCGTTTTCTAGTGCTGAGTTTTTTTTAGCACTCGTTTTCCAGTGCTGAGTTTTTTTCAGCACTCGTTTTCCAGTGCTGGGGATTTTTCAGCACTCGTTTTCCAGTGCTGAATTGTCCCCGAGCACTGGTAAATCCAGTGCTGAAAGCGTGGTTTTTGTACATCAGCACTCGGTTCCAGTGCTGACGGCGGTTTCAGCACTGGGTAACCAGTGCTGAATCACCTTTGACATACCCGTGACCTGGCACCGCCGCTCTGTCGCGCATTCAGCACTGGTAAAGCCGGCGTCACAATTCATGCGAGCGTCGGCCGACTTTGTAGATCGCCCGACGCTCGCCGAATTTCAAAATCGCCCGAGCGTCGACCGTATTTTCCAATGATAATCTCGGGCGACGTCCGTCGAACACTAAAAACTAAAAATCCCCCATGAGATGGTACCTTCTCTTGGACATGGACGAAGTCAGTATCGACTAACCTGGTAAAAGGCAAAAATGTGGATCAACTTTTATTTCTAAAAATCGTCCGAAGCCCGCGTAATCGACAGGACGTCGGCCGTACTTCGGCCGAAAATGCACATTTGAAGCTCGCAAACACGTCGGCCGAGCTGAATTTCTTATTTGTGACGGGGGCTTTACCGAGTGCCGAACTCCATTCAGCACTGGTAACCGAGTGCCGAACTCCATTCAGCACTGGAAAACGAGTGCTGAGAAAAGTTTCAGCACTGGAAAACGAGTGCTGAAAGAAACTCAGCACTGGAATACAGCGATTCAGCACCGGAAAACGAGTGCTGAACTTTCTTCAGCACTGGAAAACGAGTGCTGAACTTTCTTCAGCACTGGAAAACCAGTGCTGAACTTTCGTCAGCACTGGAAAACCAGTGCTGAGGTCGATTCGTCCGTTGATTCAGCACTGGAATACCAGTGCGGAAGGCGTGGTTTTCGTAGACCTGCGAGGGAGTTATGTCGCCGAGGGACGACCGCCTTTCCATGGCGGTTTTATGTGAACTATTAACGTTAACCGTGCACAATCATTACAACGATAACGGAAAATATAATTTTTGTAGGATCTTTCTGTGAACGAACGGTAATTCAATCTGATGGTACTGTTATGCTGTCTAAAATCACATCATTTATCATCCATCTATGTTAACGTTATGTATTAAAAGTTGACACTGAAATATCTCAACTTGGAAACAATTTTTGTTGTGAGTCGATCATCACAAGGAGGTTAAAATAGATCCTCAGCGCAACGCGACCGCTTTTCCTCGCCCCGGGTGGTCCCCTTGTGCGTATGATAATCATTTATTTATCACTTATCTAAGTGGTGGTATTACTTTTAAAGAATAAGAAATGATTATCATGTTCAAATAACCATCACGATTCCATACACCCAGCAAAAGTTGGTGCACGAACATCAGCTGTTATCGACGTATAAAACCACACACACATAATAAACATCGTCAGCTGTTCAACTGCACATGTGAATTTCCCCTCCACAGTTGACCAACATATATACTGAGGCGATGACATTGGTGACTTGTCTAATAATTGACATCCTATCAAAAAGTCAACAAATTGGGCAGGAATACATAGCCTATAATCCACAAATAGCGTACGAGGACAATGAATGGATACTATATACATGACATATGGCCTCCGTCGGTCAATATTGACCATGGTAAAATCCTCATTCAAAACAGCCCTACAGCGTCGACTATGGCTAAACAGCCCTATACGAGCAGCAGTCTCTGCCATTCTCGTATGGATACTACCACACCAGTAATTTATCCCTATACGGTTGACGTTCATATATATCGTTCCCATGACAATGTCATCTATTCAGTTTACTAATACCAATTACACGACGAGGTCAATGGGTAAACAAAGGTATTATATTTCTCTCCCAATACTCTGTTTTTGCTGGCGTGTTCTTTTTTCTTCTTCTTTCAAAAAACAAGTAGAGGGTGATAGCTATCAATGCGGAAACTACGCTGTTACATTGGTGGTGTAGGTAGCTCTAAGAAAGTTGAATACAACGGAATGTGTCTTGCTAATGTATGCAGAAACTTCATATTTCCCATACGGTAAATGCTACAGATTCATATTAGGGGTGATGATAGCTTAAGGACAGGTGAATTACAATGGTATGTAAATTATGCTTATGAGGGCCTCATTTGCATAATCTATGCAGAAATGGCTACGCTAAAAACGGCTATGGTGTAAAGAAAACAATGTGCATCATCTCGTGCATACTAGAAGACAACATGCCAAATTACATACCAATGCAGTAAAAGGGTCGTGAGTTATAGCTGCGAATGGTATTATGATTAAAAATGCATCAAAAACTTGTGATACTTGGTGCAACATAGATATTATAGAATAAACTTGAAAACGACATCTTATTTCTTACAGAAGGTTATATGGCATCATAAATTCGCTGTTTCGTGCTGCTTTGCGCCATTTTGGAAATGTTATTTTTTTCAAATGTGCAATTTCAGGCGATAAACAGTGCCACTTAGCGAATGCCTTGTACAGTACCAGTGTGTTATAATTACCATATTGCCAAAAGTTGTCTTGACTGGTAAGCTCTGTCAGGAAAGTGACGTTCAGTATTTGTTATATTTGGAAAAACAACCACACATTGTCAAAGTAGGTACATGTTAGGTAGTGTAGTGTACACTGTTCACATTATGCATATGACACCAGTGATCTATCATAGACCACATAACTCCCCTCTGCTAAGTTAACCACACAACAATCAAAAGACCAAATCTAGAAAATACATGACTGTAAACATGTTCACATGTTGAAATTTCTACTCCATTTAGCACAATGCAGAACATTAAGCTAATCACAATAAATACATAAGTAAAACATAAGATTGACACTTAACAGCATAAAAACAGTGCATGTGTCAATAACCCAAAGCAGAACAGTATAAGTCAGAAGGTGATACCGGTAACTGTTGAGTGACCAAGAATCTCATCATTTGATCAACAAATTTCCTAATAAAGAAGTTTGATTTTTTATTTCTAAAATTGCTTGTTTTGCTGTCTTTGAAATCACACTTTAACATCATGGATCATACTATCAGAAAGTCAAAGGTCATCAGTCATTTTTGGTTTCTCAACGGTCTCTAACCAGTGGAAAGGGGGACTAAAAGAACACTGTCAGGTGAACTTGTGGTCGGATATTGCATGAGGTACGACTGACTGATCCCGAATGTCATGCAAAATTAGCCGCTGAGCTTAGCCAATAAGAGAATGGTTGTACATTCCGTCAACTTTATCATTTCCACACTTTTGTATTTCTACATTTTGACCAAGGTGGGTTGGGCTACATGATCTGCCTATTACCCAGTCTATACAGATACATGTACATGTATTTCCATGTGATGTCACAGGGACACCAACATGTAGGTGAACGCAGCTACAACATGTACTTGCTTTTCAGTGAATCGTAACTAAAGCATCTTCATAGTTGCATAATTGATATCTACGGGTATTCCTCTCTATCTCAGTTACAGGCAGTGTAGGAAGCCTGAACCTAACATCTGCTTGGAGTCCCTAATAGGACCCAGGCTTCCATCAGATGCAACAGATGGTGTCAAGCCGCTAGGCAAAAGACGTTACAACAACTGAGAAATGGAGAAGTTGGAGAAAATCCAATTAGCGCAGACCAACAAAAGGTTACAACATTATTGACCTGTTCCACAATTAAATATAGCAGTAAAATATATTTGAGTAAAATATTACATGACCTATAAAAACTGGTACAGCATTAAAAAACAAAACAAGCACACTAGAAGACAACATGCCAACTACATGTACATAGCTGAGAACATATGAATACAGAACATATGAATATGACCAACCACAATACTCCTGTTGGAGGTCACTGGCCTTGATCCTTCACGGAGTAATAAAGAAATCTAAAAACAAAAAAGTACCGGTACACTCAAGCTACGATCCATCAAAATGCAAGTCAAGGACACCAACATTGCAGCCAGCACCCCCTTGCTTTATTGACATAGAAAACTAGTGAAAATTCTGTACATGTATATGCAAAATAAGAAGAATGAGGTGTAGCTAGTTATGACCCCGTTCACACTCATTTTTTTCAATCGCGATTGAAGTATAATCGCGATTGAATCCATCCGATCGCGATTGATTTTTTCAGTGTGAACGGTCCCAATCGCGATTGGATCGATCCTATCGCGATTGATTCTGATACACCTCCGGAGGTAGTTTAATCCAATCCAATCCAATCCAATCCTATCAAATTTTGAGTGTGAATGCAACTACGATTCATTCCATCGCGATCGGTGGGGATTTCAGCTGGTTCCAGGGGTGGGAGGTCATACATCCGGGTACGTGTGGTCATAGTTCGCATCGCGTGGGAAAACAAACCCAAGCCACACACGTCAGATCGCTCTCTTACAACAACAAGAACTTTTCATCGTCAACAATGCCCAAGAAGAAGGATAAAACTGCGTCAGCAACTTCAGCTGGTGGCAGGTGGCGCGATGAGGAGACCAGGGTCCTCATTGCAATCTGGGGGAGAGAGGAGGTGCAGGCCACTGGGGAAATGTCTAGCCTCCACCAGGCCCTCTTACGGGTGTATGAATCGTAGAATTCGGCAGAAAAAGGAATAATTAGCCAGTAGAGTCAGTCCACAGTGAAGATCACATTTCGCCCGTTTAGTTAGTCTGCTAGAGATTAGGAAATGTCACCGAAAGAGGGAGATTTACCAGATGATCGCCGATGGTACGGCAGAGCACGGGTTTGCTTCAATTGCGATCGGATCACGGCATACTTTAATCCACTTGGCGAAAAGCAGTGTGAACGCAAAAGTTTCTTTGCATTCAATCGCGATCAGATCGAACAAATCGCGATTATACTTCAATCGCGATTGAAAAAAATGAGTGTGAAATGTGGAATGATTTTTGGCTAAAACAGTAGGCCACATATTTCTTATCCAAATACATTTTTTCCTTTCAGCTTTTCCCACTCTTCTTTCTTGTTCGACTTTATTCTGTCTTCTAGAATTTTCAGCTCCTTTTTCACCGCTCCCTTCAGGCTGGGGTCCAGCTCCAATACCTTGGAGAAATCTGCCTGCGCTTCTCTCTTGTTCCAGACAGCTGCATGGGCTTTCCCCCGCCGGAAATAAGCTTTAACATTCCCTGTGGGGGACAAAATGGGGCGTGTTCCCAAATTTACCACACATAAAAAGAGATATTTGCGCTATATCTTTCAAAATATATCAATACGCTTAAATATGCTCAAACTTTCATTTTTAATTGTTTGAACAATTTAGAACTATTTTGACTGAACTATAATTCTTTCATCTACAATAAACTTGGCACAAAAAGTTTGGAAACTTTATTTTGGTTGGTCATATTTCTGTTGTTTCTTTATCAATTTCAATGTGTCATATTTCATTGGAAAGCATATGCAATTTCCTTTCCTATGATAAACCCTACTCATTGTATTTCACCCATACCACAGTATGGATGTAATATAATGTTTTGTATCATGTTTCTTCTTCTTCTTCAAATCAATTCATCTCAGTCATTTCTTGGCCAAAATGACCTGAAATTTGGCACAAGGGTAGAGTGGGCAAATACCCCAATACTTTTTTTTTCTCTCATCAAAAATTTATGCATGCATCAAAAAAGCTTTTCTTGTAGTGTTTCTATCATAAATGTAATGCTCTATATTCCTCTATATACATATAGCAATGGCTTGTTTATGTGTTTTTGTAAACACCAAGAGTACGCAAAGGCGCATCTCCCTACAAGTGCTTGTGTATCTTTTTTTTTAGCAAAATTTTTGTAATTGTGGTATCACTGGTGTGTGTTAGAGTTACAGTACGAAATACGCATCAGAAATTTGTTAGTATGTCCAGCAGAAATTTGTGAAACTTTTGCACAACTCGAGTTGGCTCCGAAGAACATGCAAAATTTTCTGGACTACCAGATTGCGGAAATTCTTCCAGTGGTTGCAGCACATGGCTTGTGTTCTCAATATCAAGCCATCTTCATTATAACTGAGGCTCCTTTATGTAGTTTTTTGTTTGGATGAAGAGTAACATTGGCCTTGACATAAATGTGTTTTGTTGATTCAAGTTTCTTATTACCCTCATAAACAAGCCACAACCAACAGAACAAGAAAATACTGTGTTTGGCTTTAGTAGGGTATTCTCTGAACTTTTTTTACGTGACCCGCTAGCATAAGCTGGCCTGGTGCTCGTTCCATTAATTTACAATCATATAATAAGTTGGGTATCACATAAAAGAAAATCACACAAAACGCATTCCAATGATATATAAATTATTGAAATTAATCAAGAAACAATGGAAATTTGAAGTTTCCAAACCACCCGTTTAAGCTCCTGACCGCACGATCCAGCTCCTGACCGCACGGTCCCAGCTCCTGACCGCACGGTCCCAGCTCCTGACCGCACGGTCCCAGCTCCTGACCGCACGGACCAACTCCTGACTGCACTACAGCAAAATCGTCTCAAAAAAGGCCTGAAATGTTAAAACGTTGCCCGTTTTGAGTCAATTGTGGCACGAAATGCAAAATATTATAGCGCAGTCTTTGGTTAACATGTTTACCCGTCCTCTGACAGAGTTTGACGGCCACAGACCCACTACTTTTTGAGATTACCCCGTCCCTCCCATCGTGCTACTATCCTGAGCAGAGGTGATACATACATATAAGCTACTCTCCAAGCAGAGGTTTGGTGGGGGAAGATCCTGTGCCCCGTTTTCTGTCAGCTCTCTCCGTGGATAAAATGGTCACGACTCACAATCTTCCCCACCAACCTCTGCTTGGAGAGTACATATCGAGAGTACACATAAGCTATAGGCGGGGAGTGGTCTGGCCCCTAAAGTAGCGCTTCTGATTATCATACACTACCAGTTTAAGCTTCCACTTTGGGTCATTTTCACATATTGAGGTGCTTTATGCAAAACCAAGTTCTCATGAGCAATAAAGAACGACAGAATTATTATCCTTAGTTGAGACCCTCCTTTATACAAAGCATGAAATTGGTTTGAAACTCTTACTGATTTGAGCTTGAGAGGTAGTTTTGTTGAAACCCAGTGACCCCCCGCATTGACATTTCATTTTCGCACATTAAAATATTGTTATGCCTTGCGCAATATTGGCTGCACAACATTGCTTTCTTCAACCACACGAACACTTTGGACAATTCATGTGTATTGTTTTTATCAATGCTTGTCAGGTAGAGCACTAGAAACTAGTACAGCAGAAGAGCAAATACGATAATAGGTAACACTAGCACAATTCTTCACTACAGACCTCAGTATAAATACATGCTCACACTGTGTTAAACAGGTGGAGAAAATGTTACAGACCATGCGTTGCTCTTTTTTGAAGGGCATTGGGGCAGATGTTGATCCAGTCCTGAGGAAAAACCAGGCACCCAGCAGACACACATTCTACGGAGAATCATTGAGGCCTATCAAACCCACCAACTGCCGCTTGTCGTCACATTCATAGACTTCAAGAAAGCATTCGATTCTATCGCCAGAAATGTCATGTTTGCTGTTCTTCGCCACTATGGTATCTCGTCTGTCATTGTAAATGCCATTGGTGTACTCTACAACTGAAAAAGTGCTGTTATGGTGGATGGTAACATCTCTGACCCATTCCATGTCACCACAGGGGTGCTACAAGGGGATGTTCTTGCCCCCTTTTTGTTCATTGTGCTCATTGACTTTCTAATGACAAAATCAACTGAAGACACCAACTCTGGTATAGTTACCCATCCTCGCCAATCTAGTAGGTACCCAGCTAAAACCTTGAACGATCTAGATTTCGCCGATGATATAGCCCTGCTTGAGTCTTCTATACCCAAAGCACAGGTACAACTTACCAGTACTGCTGCTGCAGGAAAACAGCTTGGTCTCATCATCAGTGTCCCAAAGACGGAGTACATGACCTTTAACTGCAGTCCACAGCCACCACTGGAAGTGTATGGTCAGCCCATTAAACATGTATCAAACTTTAGATACCTTGGATCCATGATGGCATCCAGCAAGGACGACCTCTCTAGACGAAAGGCACTTGCATGGGCTGCATTCTGGAAACTTGAAAAGATCTGGAGAAGCCCTTCATTCCCTACATCCACCAAAATCAAGCTCTTTAATGTCACATGCGTGTCAGTGCTCCTATATGGATGTGAATCCTGGGTACTGTCACTTGATATGGAGAACAAGATAAATGCATTCGCCACATCCTGCTAGAGTCATGCTGAACATTAAACGCCTTGATTGTGTACATGTAAGTAACACACGAATGTACAAGGCAACAAACACACAGCCACTCATCAACAGAGTCAGGCAGCGGCAACTGGGCTTTATTGGGCACGCCCTCAGGCTGCCCACAGAAGAACCACTCAGGACATACGTCCCGACACACGGCAGAAGAAGACCAGGACGTCAGAAGACGAGCTACCTGACCTACATCCAGAACCTGCTGGGGGATGCTGAAGGTGACCTGAGCCCAGAGGCCATCACTGCAATGGCTACTGATTGGCGGATGTAGAGAGGACGTGTGATCGGCCGCTGCGCGACCGACCGACCGATGATGATTCCACCATTCAGGATTTGGGACAGAATGAAAATGAATAGATAAAAGATTCTCAATGTGTATTTGATACTTGTGCATGTACTGTATGTGTCAAGAAAGCTTGAAATCCGTCCTCCAGAGGCAATTATAACAATCTACTGGTAATTATTATATAGGGATAATGTCCTTATAACTGTTGTCCCTTATATTTTTAACCCAAAATGTGTGATTTTAACCCCAAAATTCAGCGTATAAAAAAACACAGCAATTTATACTAAATGTGATTAGTACTAGCACTTTGTGGAATTTTGTGACAATACGACCATGCTGTCGAAGTGTACACATGTTTTACTATCTCTACTGCAGTCTCACAGACCTTGATTGACCCAAGGAGAAGAACCGGGTTATGGACAAAATCTCAAAAGGGAGTGGGTCTGTGGCCGTCAAGCTCTGTTAGAGGCAGGTAAACATGTTAACCGAAGACTGCACTATAATATTTTGCATTTTGTGCTGCAATTGACTCAAAACGGGCAACTTTTAAACATTTTCAGCCGTTTTGGGGACAATTTTACTGTAGTGCAGTCAGGAGCTACACCGTACGGTCAGGAGCTGCACCGTGCTGTCAGGAGCTGCACCGTGCTGTCAGGAGCTGCACCGTGCTGTCAGGAGCTGCACCGTACGATCAGGAGCTGAGACCTTGCGGTCAGGAGCTGCACTGTGCAGTCAGGAGCTGCACCGTTCGGTCAGGAGCTGCACTTATACGGGGGTGCAAACTTTTTTGTGCCAAATTTAGTTCAAACTTACAAGAAATATTATCTGAAAACCCTCTCTGTGACTAGGAATTGACTCTATACCTCTTTCAGGACTGTGAAAGTATCCAGAAAAGGCAAGTTTCTGTCCTGCTCTTCTTAAGTGGTGAATTTTATGTCTGGGTCCAGACTGTTAAGGTGTTCAGTAAACTCGTCAGCATGGGCCTTTTTTAATTTCATGTTCATATCATATAACGTAATGATACCACCATAAAGGGGGGTGGGGGGCAGTGTTAATGGCTAGTTGTTTGAGGTGCTCCATAAACAGGTTGCAAACAATCAGAGAAACTGGGGGGCCCATGGCTGCTCCATGAACCTGGCAGTCTGGACCCAGACATTAAATTCACCACTGAAGAAGAACAGGACAGAACCCTACCTTTTCTGGATACTCTCAGTCGTGAAAGAGGATGATTTATTGGACATAAGAATCTACGGAAAACACACACACACACGGATCAATATTAGAATTCTAGGTTCAACCACCCACTCGAACACCAACTAGGTGTCATCCGGACACAGTTTCAAAGAGCTGACACCATTATTACCAACCGCCAGGACAGAGAGACCGACTAATCACTAAGGCCTTGTTAAACTGTGGCTACCCTACTAGTAAGTGGGCTGTTTCCAAGGCAACTGCACCCAAACCCACTACTGCACGTAACCGTTATCAAAATCTCTCCATGTCTCCCGCCTCTTTTGATTCACTGCTGACCTCATCACGCTTCCGGCTTCCCGACATTCAGCGCAGTAAATCAAACATCTGAGGAAGGTTGGAGTTCCGACCGAAAATTCATGGTGAGCTCTGTTATTTGTGTTGGATCAAAACTCAAAACTTTACCATATGTACTCTACCAACACAGATGAGCTTTCATTGGAAATGAGTGCTTCAACTGCATAATCAATGAGAAACATTTATAAGACGTCAGTCGAAAAGGTTAACATCGTTTGGCGAAGGCATGACATGTATGGATCGTGGAACTCTTGTCTTTAGCCTGATTTTTTTTTTTCAGCCTGAAAAACTGCAAATTGCACATTTTATTTTCTGAGATTTTTCCTGCAAATGGCAGATTTCAGGTGGGTATTTCAAGCCCTGTACTGCATACACAGGTGGGATTTTGAACTCTAGTAGTAGAAGTCTATTGACAAGTAACAAGACTTAATATACTTATTAGGTAAGGTCGAACATACCCTCATCTCTATTAATGACAGAGGTGGTGTGTTCTATTACAGGGTAGTAATCCCCAAGGATCAGTTTACACTGGGCGTAGTTCAGGAGCAGCGGGATTTTTCTGGAGTCCAGATCGATCCACTCCCGGTCTCCAGGCTTCTCTCGGATTAGCAGCTGTTCGATGCAGCCCAGAGCTTCTGCGTACTTGTCAGCTGCTTGGTGGAACTGTTTCAATCTGTACAAGTTGTTCCCTAGTGGAAGATTTGTGAAGAAACATCTAAGTTAAAGACTGTACGAAACCAAAATACCACATTTTCTGATTATATTCAACAATGATTATTAGTTCAATTCACATACAACTACATGTTTGCACCAAATATACAATTCTGGTTATTCAACATGGCCTAATCAAAAATCATTCTTCAGACTAGAGGTTTTTGTTGCAAGCTAACAAACCTTGGGCCAAAGACCTCTAGTCTGAAGAATTAACAAGAGACGGGTACACGTGTATATTTGGTGCAAATACGTATCTTTACTATGTTTAAAAGAATAACACTATCAAGACAGTGTTTTCAAGACTATCAAGAAGACAAGGGCCAAAGAGACCATTTTTGTTGTTGAAAATAAATATACTCTGATGATGTAACAGTGTTGTATTTTGGTGTCACAGGGACCATTTGGAATAAGATAAGAGAACTTGCATTTATAGCATCTATACCAGCGTTCTGCCAGACAAGGGACATCTTCAGATGTTACAGTACTTTTTTTTGGATGGACACCATCAACTGTGTCCCGGTGCCTCAAAACTTCCAAAAACGTGTCCAAGTTGCCTGATGAGGAATGGAAAACACAGTCCCATGGCCAGGCAGTTATAAAATGGGGTGTGCCCCCTTAACAATGTCAGTGCCACCATGAGAAACAACAAACAAACAAACAAACCTTCCTCCTGCAGCTGAGGCAGAGCTGCCTTTTTCTCCTCTGGTGTCATTTGCCACGCCTCCTGGCTGTACTCTCCTTTCTTTTCCACCTAAAGAAACATACTAGTTATGTGTACTGGTACCCGTACCAGTGCAGTACGGAGAAAATCATTTAGGTACACGTCCAAAATACAGGAGCATCAATGTACCAGCACTTTACTAACACTGATTAATGTTTGACTTATTTTGTTACTAAAAACATATTATTCTTGCCACAAAAGTGAATATTTTACACTGGGACAAGATGAAAATATCATATGGTCATTGAAATCAGCACCATTTTTGATTTGAGATCCCATCAAAAGCATGGGTTCTGTTGCTCTATTGACAAGATAACTGAAGTCTACATATTAAACATACTGTTAAAAGCATGTTTCAATCATAGTTGAAGATCACAGGTCACTTTGTCCGGACAGGTGTACTAAAACCTGTACCTGAAAGTTACATTTAGGTATTTGAGTCTGGGCATGGCTAATGAGTCAGGCAGGGTGCTGCAGCGATGCTCAGCAAGACTGGCACAATGGCGGACCAGCGTGCACCAGGGTAGTCGGTCAGAGGCAATGTCTTCCCAGCTATGCACTGGGATTATCCTTGTGGGTAAGGGGAAAACCCTGTATAGGTACCCGTACCCGTGTAGGTACCCGTATAGGTATACCAGTATACCCCATTTGGGGCCCCAACAAGCCAGGATACACGCTATGGCTATGACGGCCGCCAATGATGGGGCACCCAGAACAGCTGTTTTTTTACGGTCTCCACATTGATATAAGAGTCATAAGACACAAAGAGTTGACTATACTCGTTCAGAAAATAGCTGAACAATCATACTTTACGATCTTTTTATTGATGTTTATACGGAGCGCCTGTCAGAATGTGCGAGTACCAATCTCAGAGACCTTTTAACTAAACCCGTTCTGAATAGAAATAGACCTAGAAAGGCAACATTTGCGGGAGCAAATGCAACATGTTTCGCCCATTTCCCTCCCCATGCAAAAAGCGACTGGGGAATAGAGGCTAACATTTGTTGTATGTCTGCAATGTTGGTATTTGAATGAATAATTGAAATTCAATGTACTTGGTATTTATCCTAGTTGGTTTCGTATGAAAAGAGTAAATTATGTTTACTTCAAGTAAATGTAGGACCGATAATGCAATATGGCGCTGGTATGACACTGTTAATATATGCAAAAAGGTGACCAACAAAACTTCGCCATCCAGCCGACTATCTGGAAACGTTACCACAAACAAAACAAGTTGCAGACGATTGTGTGTGGTGAAATCTTCGGCTTTTTTAAACAAGTGCGAGTGGTTGCGATGAAAATACTATTTTTTTAGTACAACGCTACGCCACACATTTTGTTTAATGCGCTATCGATCAGCGCCGATATTCAAGACTTCCCCGCGGCCCGATAGTGCAGACATGTAACAGGGGTTTACGCAAGGAGGTTGAAAATTCTTAGGTTTACGTCATTTTTAGCCAAAAACTTTAAACAATTACTCGAAGCAAGGGCCTCCTTGCTCAAGCCAAGGTAAATTTTCATTCACTTCACAACTCTCTATTGTTATTGTTAATGTTATTGTCAACGTTTCGACACGGGATGTTTCCTAAGGTGGGAAACTTTGGACACTTTGTGTGCACTATTGTGCGCACTGCACTGGTGTCCAATCTTGGAGACACAGATAGAAAATTAGTGTACATAGCGAGGAAATGTCAGGTTTCACCATAGTGTCCAAGCTTGCAAACTTGTGGAAATCTTTGTTTCCATGCAGTGTTAAAACAAGAAAAACACCGTGTGTGTCGAAAAATACCACTAGAAAAGCTTTGAACCTTCTCAATTGCACTTAACTTCAGTAGGACACAACAATAACAACACAAGGATGCAGGGAGCAGTGAAGTTGTGCCTGCACCAGTAGTGCCCCTAATTAAATTGACTATTTCAACCAATCAGGTTGAGCTTGATAAATCTGCGCTCTTTCACTGGCTGACCGAATTAGTCCACCCAGCCAGATGAATAAAGATGTGACCTATAGGTCAGTGACCCCATATGAGGAAAATAGCCGATCTTCTTCCCAAAACACCCTCTAAAATCGTATTTCGAAGTGTTGTATGCCAAAAGTGCGAATGGGATTCTTTAAATATTTGTTCAATATACCACCATAGCAAATTTCAGGTCATTTGGATGTATTTCCAGAGCACAGGAGGCCAAAATGTACGTTTTTGGTCAGAAAAACCTCAATAAAATCACTTTCAAGGTCAATATCAAAAAAATTAAAAAAGGCTCCCAGGGTATTTACCCACTCTACCTGTATACCAAATTTCAGCTCAGTTGGTGCAGGGACGACCGAGCTGAGTCGATTACAAGATTTGACAGGAGAAAGAAACCATACGAACACAATATGTTGCGCCCAACAGTATGTTGGGCTCAACATAAAAAAACACTCAAACTATCAACCTTTCCGCTTTTCATTATCTTCAGATGCAATACTCATGATCTGTTTGGCTGGAGCTGCCAGTAAACCTGCGTAAAACCTACAGGAAATGCCGTTCTCGATGCACGGAAGGTCCACCATGACACACGTGCGAACTAGCCGCTTAGACGGAAAGTAGCCACTTATTGCGACACAAACATTACGGCCATTCGGCGTGATATTTCTGAATATGCCGTGCTCGGTCTCTGTCTTTAGCGTGAGGCCGTTACCACAGAGATTTTCTGACACAAGCCTGAAGTCATATATCTATACACTCAGCAGCATGTATCTAGATGGTGTATTTTCGCAAAATAGAATATTGAAAGGCATGAACACCGAACTTTCCACATGCCGTTGCCACCTGCCAGTCAGCACGTCAAGACGCGCTGAGCTGCACGCTGTGACGGAAGTTTTGTCTCTACTTTTTTGGCGAGAACGGCGTTTTCTCTAGGTTTTACGCAGGTTTACTTGCAGCTCCAGCCAAACAGATCATAAGTATTACATCTGAAGATAATGAAAAGGGGTTAAGGTTGATAGTTTTTTTATGTTTAGCCATAAGTATGGCTAAACATATTGTTTTCTCTCATGTTTCTTCTTCTTCTTCTTCTCCTGTCAAATCTTCAAATGGATTCATCTCTGTCATTTTTTGACCAAATGACCTGAAATTTGGTACAGAGGTAATGTAGGCAAAAACCAATGTGCGTTCTTTTCCTTTGTTTGATATTGACCTTGAAAGTGATTTTATTGAGGTTTTTAGGCTATTTTTAGCATATCTTGGCCTCCTGCGCCCTGGTATTTCAACCGAATGACCTGAAATTTGCTGTATATGTGGCTTGAACAAATATTTAAAGGACTACATTCCCATTTTTGGCATACATATATTCAAAACGATTTATTTTGGGCTTTCTTGACAATATTTGCCACTTCTGTCACTTTCAATACTACATATGACCTACAGGTCATTGACCCCCCGAGTGCCTTGCACCTGGCCAAGCTGGAAGTTTGCTTACGAGGAGGAAAGACCGGACATAAACATTTAACGTGATTATCGGGAAAACACCATGTTCCCTTAAACTCAGTGGTTAAATTGCAGTTTAGGAAATTTTATAACAGAAAACAAGTTAAATCAATGACTTTGTGAATGTTTATTCTAGCATTAGTTATTCCAGATATTTTCAAACTCCAAATTCTTCAACACAACACGGGAGATCGTTTCTCCTCAGACTGGCGCGGCACTCCTGTCAAAATTGATTGATGATCTCTCTCTGCCGCCGACTTCATACATGATCAAAGGCGGGTGGTAGCACGCCGCTGTCTGTCTCGGACCAACACGCGTCTCCCGTGATGTGTAGCGTCCACCACCAGGCCTTCCTACATGTCCTACGTACGGGCATATGGATCGTAGAATTCGGCAAAAAAGGAATGATTAGGCCAGTAGAGTCAGTCCCCGGTAAGGTCAATGATTCGCCCCTTTGCGCTAGCTTGTAACGTTAAATGAATGTACCCTCTGGTGGCCAAACTTCACTGACAAACTTTCTCCCTATTATCATCATGAGCTTGCGTTAGTCTGGTACTAGTGACTATTATGTGCCGGGAATGTTTATCTATCGCACGCCTTGGAAGGAAGTTCAACCATGATAAATGGTCGGCCGTTGCGAAAATTTGGAATCCCATGCTGTTGATTTTCGTGATTGAATCTGTAAGAAAATATATTTTCATGTCGTTCATGTTTTTGGGACGGACGCCGGGACGGGGTGAATTTTTTCTATCATTTTCGTCCCGTTAGTAATACAAATTGAATCGTGTTGCACAAGAGGCAAAACACTAAAAACGTGGGTCTTGTGGAGTGTTTTGGAGCGGGAAAATGCCGGATATTAGCGGTGCCAAACAGTGTACATCGTCGCGCGCGGGTGACGCTCCGTCAAAACAAATCTGCTGGTGGTCTAGCGCGGCCACCGAAAATAGGCAGAAACACACAGGAGGACTTAGCACCTTCGTTTATGAGGGCAATTGTGAAAATCTTTTGTTACAAATTGTTCGAACATTGAAACATTTGGATAGATGGTTTGAAACTGTTCTAAATAAAGAGATTTTTGTGTAGTTACGTTCGAAATGTTTCCAACGTATGTGAAATAAGTTCAAACATGTTATAAGTTTCAATTCTAATTGTTTGAACACTTTAGAACTATTGTGACTTAGACATTCTTTTAATCAAAATAGTTCAAACATATTACAAATATTATATTAAAACCCTCTCGGTGACTTTGAATTGACTCAAATATGTTGTTTTTGGTCATTTCCTTCGTCTCCTGTCAAATCTTCATATGTATACTATGGAAAACTTCATTCTTCCCTGGGGTTGATCTTTTTTAATTCAATTTTGAACTGGGTTGATTATGCGCAAGAGTGTAATTTTCAGCGGATATTTTTCGACTGGTTTACATGGAAATGGCACGGAATATCCCATTCTTGCAAGGGGAGGATTCTTTAATTATTTCTTTCAATTTTGAGCTGGAATGATTATGAAAAAGTCCATTTTTTAGCAGAAGTGTATTTGTTAATCAA
Organism: Branchiostoma lanceolatum; assembly: GCF_035083965.1. Classification (NCBI taxonomy): domain Eukaryota; kingdom Metazoa; phylum Chordata; class Leptocardii; order Amphioxiformes; family Branchiostomatidae; genus Branchiostoma; species Branchiostoma lanceolatum. The sequence goes on along the minus strand of NC_089722.1, from coordinate 34,947,172 downwards.
TTAGTGGATATGGTTGTGGACTGGTCCATATTGTGTTGAGGTGCTACTGGAAGACTCAATTTTGGACTGGGGTGATTCATTTTTTTAGTGCAAGTATTTTAGAATGGTCCATTGTTATTTTGGGAGAGTCCATTTTTTGCATGGCGAGGAGTATGGCTAAACATGCTGTATTTGCTCGCAAATGTTGCCTTTCTAGTTTCTATTTGTTTTCAGAACAGGTTTAGTTGAAAGGTGTCCAAGCGATCAGTGCTCGCACGTTCTGACAGGCGCTCCGTACGAACTTCGTAATTCACAAATTCCGTATTTTCCCAAACTCTGTCCTTCATAGAAATAAAAAGATCGTAAAATATGATTGTTCAGCTATTTTCTGACCGAGTAAAGTCAACTGTTTGTGTCTTATATCAATGTGGAGACCGTAAGAAAAGCCGTTCTGGGTGCCCCATATGGTGGCCGTCATAGCGTGTTTCCTGGCTTGTTGGGGCCCCAAAAGGGGTATACCGCTATACCTATACGGGTACCTATACGGGTACCGGTACCTATACAGGGTTTTCCCCTTACCCTTATCCTTGTAACGGAGCTTGGGACCTCCAACGTGCCTTTTACTCTCGGCTTGTTTTGCAGACAGAAGAATTTTGGGTATGTGTTGATCATGTGTCCTGCCCATCTTGCTCGGACCCTCTATAGGAGACTGCAGAGTGTGTATGCTGGGCATATTTACATGGGTAAGGACCTCTGTGTCATCAGGGATGTGATCATGATCCTGCCAACGGATCAGCCTGCATAAACATGTGTAGAACTAGAAGTGGCTCAACTGTCAGGCGTGCCAGCTATATACCATCCAGGTACTTCCTGTTATGTCATACCTGGGCCGTGAAAACGTTCAATACGGATGTTCTGCATCGTGTGATAATTTTCCGTATCACACAGGGTTCTACTTGTATCACACAGGCTTCCATAGAATATTTAGAATGCATTTCGAGCACGCTGGTTGCGGCACCATCAAAAATTTGAATACCGGATTCGGAGGTTGGAATCAATGTTGTTACAGTTTTTGTTCAAGGATACAAAACTCCCTCAACTTCTGGCGCATTGAAAAGTGTGTTTTCTCGGATGGGAATGACATAAATATTACAACGTGGTGTATTCCGCATAACCCTCAGTCCCAGCCCTCCCGCGGGTCGGATTGATAATTGCATTTCCTGCTCACTGCAAAGAAGAATTCTTTGATGAACGTCTGCTTTACCTTTGTTAACACAAGCAGTCGACATTGGTTAAACACCTTCCCATCTGTCCTGTACCTGATGCCTATTCCTTCCTCACTGTCTTGGAAGGCATTGGTGAGCATGGCTGTGAAGATGATGCCAAGACACACCCTTGTTTAACTCCATCGGTCACTGGGAAGGCTGCGGACGTTTCTCCATGCTCCTGGACATGGGCTGTCAGTGTCATTCCTTCTGCATAGACCATCTCTGCTCACTTTGTCAGATGATTGATACTAATGATAGGTCCATATGTTGTTCTGAAGACTATGTTGACTTTCTCTACCAGCACGAAAACCACACTGGCTCTGGGAAATGTCCTTGTTCAAGGTGCTTGAGAAGAATTCTTCCCAGATTGAGAATCTTACTGGCTATGGACAGGAGTGAGATGCCTCGGTGACTGTCACATAACTGGTGGTTCCTTTTCCTCTTCTAGATAATTGTACACATGTATGATGGAGGTGTCTATGAAATCCTGGGGGATGGCACCTTTCTCCCACAAGGACTGGAAGCTATCCGTGAGCTTCTGGCAGAGTGGATGTTCTCCAGAATTGTATACGTCAGCTGGTATGCCAACAAGGCCGGGTGCTTTTGGTGCAATTGAAACCTGAAATAAAGATTCTCTTTTGGGCTGGATCCAAAGTTTCACTTTGGACACGATGGTCAGTCAAGTACTTGGCTTTGCACAAAGCTTTGATGACCTTTACATCCTTATCCTGTCTGTCCCTTATCCTGCATGATGATAACATTATCAATCAGGTTCCAATGTTTGAAGACCTATAACCAGCAGCCACAAAATAAAACCCAAATCAAAACAAGTAGTACACCCATGGCTTAATCACCTTAAACCACAGTTGTTGGCTGGCCCATTGTATCTATGGTTTCATATTCAATATCAAATGTAAGCTCCTGATATTCTAGCTACTAGTACTACGTAGTAGTACAGTCATGTATATGATGATATATGCAGTTAACAGCGAACCTTCAGCAGCTCTATGATGAAGGCCAGTGGCTGGGGATGTTTGACCAGTTCGTCCAGATCGGCGTACCCCAGGCTGTTATCGGACGACATGCCGCAGCAGTGGCGAGGACGGTCCTGTTTCCCCTGCTGGATATCCCGCAGACTCTTAGCCACGATTGGGTACTGCACAACCACCTGGAATAAAAAGTAACCGACCTCAGACTGAGGAGAAGCCTAATACTTTTTTGAAATAACTTAGGTACTGAAATTCTTGAAACTTTCGCAGCGTTTTTTACACTGCAAATTTCAACTTTTTTTCAATCCAACTTTCTCTCACGGCAGAGAATAATGAGAAATACTACGAGTCATACCGACGCACGCCTCCAGGCACCAACCCATAGCTTCATATGGATGAGCCAATAAGAGCGCAGAAAGAATAGGTAACTATTTCTAAAAAAAATATCATAAACGTACCGTCTAAAATAACAACGTACCGGGCAGATTTTGAGGCGTACGTTTATTTGAGTTGTGAGAGTAAACAACTATGTAGTTCAGTATTTCTGTTTAGTAGATGTCTTCTTACATGTGATGTGATGAAATGGATGTGATTTTCATGTATTCTGCTGGAGGGCACGGATGCACAGGTGTATAACAGTTTGTGGGGATATGAATGGAGTATCTGAGTAGCCACAACTTAGGTACTAGTGATGTTACAAGGCGGTGGGGATCACAACACTACAGACACAGTAGCATGGATGCCAGACCCCCAATCTCTAAAATATCTATTGGGGTCTGGCATCCAGGCTACAGACACAGCGGGAGAGATTGCATTATCCGAATCAATGTAAACTGTTCTGAGCCCCAGTTCAAGTTTGCATGTTAACGCAAAATGTAAACCATTTCAGGTCGGATTGTAGCCAAAATGAATCAAAGCATTTTGATTTTTGCATCATGGTAAAAAGGTAAAGCAGTCATCCTCAATTGAGGTTAAGTATGATGCTTTTTCAAGTAGCTAGTGGTAATGCAATGCGACTTCGCTACGGCTTACGTTTTTGGCCAAGCACACTGGGTCACCCCTAGTCTTCTCGATGAGTGTGTTGGGTTCTTTTGAATACGTGCAGAGGTTTGACGCTTGAGGCTTACGCTTGAAGCTCCCTCATACACTGGGCCGCCGGCTTTACGTCATCATCCGAAATGACGAATACAATCCCTTACAACATGACCGAGCTGAGCTGAGCCGACCCTAGGATCGAACTCGGGCCCCAGGGTCATGAATGGGGCCTAACTAAAAGCCCGTAAATTTTCGCCAATCTCCATGGGCATCACTCCCGGGGAGCTCCCGATGGTATGGTTACCAGGCTAATCTGTTGACTGACCTTAGGTTCACATATGTACTCTGCCACCTCGCCCACGCGCATGCTCATCAAGCATTTCTCCCAAATCTCCAGTTTAAACTTCTTGCCGAAGATGAGTTCCATGGGTTTCTCCTGTGACCGACTGTCGTCTAGAACTGTAGGCGGCTCGTCCAGCTTGCAAGTCTCGTAATGGAACACGGCCTGGGGCAGTAAATGAATTTGTGAAGTAACGTTGAATGTATCGTATCGTACAAATTAATATACGTACATCATGTACAAACTTGACTTCGCATAGTTTTGAACCGCCCCCCTCCCCCTTAGCGTTATGGTAAAATACGAAGCGTAAATTTTGTCTACAAGTCTTCACTGCATGGTATCAGGTTAAGTAAAAAGGTTAGATTTGCTTACCTTCGTGCCTTCCTGGTAGTCCACCACATCGCCTGTGCCGGCGTACAAAACGCGTTTCTTCACTCCAGACTCCCACATAGACATCTCTGTTTCTTTACTGACCTGTTCATACGTCATAATTTGAACGCGTTAAATCAGCGCGCCACCTGTTGGATAGGATTGGTATTGCACCCCGCAGACTGGGAGACACAACATCGGTTTTCTACTAGTCTCCAAGCAGACCCAACGGTTGCAAAGACCGTATCCAACTGGCAGAAGGAGTTTTTTCTGGCTGACTGGAGCTTCTCTGGCTAGCTTGTACGATTTTGGCACCGTGGAGACTGCTTGGAGATTAGTTTTCTATCTCTGTTCAAGGAGGAAAACGGTGAATGATGTTGACCAATCAGAAGGAGCAATACAAACATTGACCAATCAGAAGGACACCCAGAAGGGAGGGATGAAGATGAAGGGAGTAATGAGTAGTGAAGAGAAAGTTTGAAAAAGATTGGACAAGCCAAGATTGTAATGTTATGAAATATTTCCTGTGGAAATTTTGGTTTCGATATGAAATTTGTAATCTTCAGTACAAAAAGGACATATGTAAACTTTCAAATGCATTTGTAAACTAGAGTTCCACGACCTCATACCTTCGCCAAATGATTTTAACCTTTATGACTGACTTATTAGGAGTGTTTCTGATCAATTATGAATCATACCAATCTCCATCCAAATAACAGAGGTTATCCAAAGTATGAGCTTAGCAAAGAAGGGTATGCTCACATTTATAATCAATTATGCAAATGAGGTCTTTATTAGCATAAATTGATTCAACGATGTTGACATTCACAGAACTTCCAAATGCCACAAGTATGAAATTGCCGTCATTTTACCAGTATTGTATGATAGTTGTGTCTCATTAATTATGCAAATTAGGTCTTCATTTGCTTATTTTCTATCAATATTCCTCTCTTCCTCAGTTACAAATGTCACATATTTTAAGTCATATCATGGATTACAGCGAGGTTTTTTTAGAATTTCCTCATAAATTATGCAAATTAGAATCTGATTTGCATAACTGTCATCTTATCATACAAAGCATCACGTAAGCTATATACATACCAAAAATCATGACCATCCATCAAGCCCATCTTGAGTTATAGTATTTTCTCATTAATTATAGTTGATATCTAATGATATTTCTCTCTTCCCCAGTTACATGTCACATGTTTGAGAGTCCTATAGTGGAATTTGGCTGATGTATTAGCTTTCCTCATTAATTACGCAAATTTGATATTGATTTGCATAATAAGTATCTAATCATGTAAATCATCACTCAAGCTATCTAGTTAACAAAAATCATGACCATCCATCAAGCCCTTCTTGTGTTATTCCCTTTCACAGTCTGAAGCAAAACGGCTCCTGCAGTTCCAGAAAAAGGCGCCAGGTCAGTTTGGATACGCTATCTGATAATAATGTTAATGACCACTGATCCGCAGAGTTTCTATTTCAATATATTGAACAAAATTGTGTCCACCGAGCTATCCCATCATGCAAAGTTGAGCTAGCTAAAAATCATCCAAAGAAAATTGACTTATCAACTAATTACGTAGATTTTGCCCAAGGAAAATGTTAATAAGTATTTATCAGCGGGAATTAGTATCAAGTAGCTTTTTCTTAAACATAATTTGATTAGATAATTACTACAACAGAAATGCCACAGCAACGTATGTTCTGGCGTTCTCTTGGTATAAATATGATGTACTTTTTTTGAAATTGATGTAAGAATTAAAATCGACTAGTTTGAAATCAACAAGTTTGAAATGGACGGAAAAAAATCGCTGAGGTTGAAATCGACGTGCATTTGAAAATTACGTAGGCTTTTAAAACATATATGATTTTAAAAAGATATCTCCTTTTCAAGGCATATGAATTTAATTTCACCCATTTTGTAAAGGTACTGTAAATGCATTTAAGTTAGCGTGGTTTTTATTTCGCGGTAGTGCGGTGGTTTTAAGTTCGCGTTTGAAACAATAGTAGCGCTACCGTCATAGGTGGGCAAAAGTTTCGCGGTGGTTTTAAGTTCGCGCTGAAAGTTCACAGCGAAAACCGCGAACAAAAAAACACCGCAAACATTTCTGCATTTACAGTATTCTAAAAACATGAATGAATTTTATTTCACACATTTTAAAATGATACCTCCTTTTCAAAGCATAGTATTTGAATTTAATTTCACCCATTTTAAAGGAGTCCTTAAGTCCAGAGGGGGAAGTTATTTTCCAATAGATGATAATTTTAGGAAGTAAAAATGAATACTTTTTACAGTACACGATAAAGTACCCACTAGTCCCGTGCGCATCAAAAGGCATTCAGTATTCTACGGAATTCCCCAGATGACTCATCTATTTTCTGATTAATTAAATTAAACAACCTCAGCCTATGGCTTATTACAATGTGCCTGACAAGGCCTGACAAAAGTTAGATTACAAAAAGAATGTCAGGGTGGTTAAGAAAAACTTGTCTTGCTTTGTGTTCTTTTTTATCTTATCAACAATTGGCCTTCTTATTGTGCTTAACCCCCCTCATCTATGCCAAAAATACTCACCATTAAAGATGTATGTTCACACATAGGTAATACATGGGTAGGGTCTGCAAGGGTTTAGTGAGTATCATATTGTTTTAAAAAACACACCTTGTGTTATTATCTCCATGAAAAATGGAGATATTGTTTTTGGCGTGTCTGTGTGTGTGTGTGTGTGTGTGTTTGTGTTTGTGTTTCCGGACTATTGTAGGCAGCATAACTCAAGAACCTCTGGATGGATTACAATGATATTTGGTATGTGGGCGGGTGTTGTGAGGCCGAAATTCAAGGTCGATTTTGGGCCCCCTGGTATGTGACCTTGGTACTGCAGCAGAATTTCCGTTTTTGTATCTTTTGACCTGGATGTGCTGTGGTCTTGATTTTTGGGTGACAGATAGCTTGTGATGTAATTAAGAAATGGTGTAGGTTTTGGCCCCCTAGCAGCTTGCTCTGGAACTGCAGGAGCGTTATTGTGAAAATCTTATAAGGTGAATAACTGAACAAGGGACAACAGATTTCCATGATATTTAGTATGCAGGTAGCTTAGACAGAGATGTACACAATGAAGTGCAAATTATGCTAATTGGGAATTAATTTGCAAGGATAATGAGGAAATTCTATATTTGCAGTGTTTTCCATTATAAGACTCAAATACATGTGACATATGTAGTTTATTGAAAGTGGAGCATCAACACATACCAATTATGCAAATGAATTCCTAATTTGCATAATTAATGCAAAAACACCAAAATTCATCAAATTGGAAAATTATAGCACTGTCAATATTGCAACATGTGTAAGTAAGATAAAGATGTTTATGATTAAGCATATATTATGTAAATGAGTAAGTCATTTGCATAAATAGAATTGTTCATGGAGATATGAGGTCGCGGAACTCTTGTTCACCATAAGCAAAATTCTGTAAAAAGTCGGCTGATTATGTATTCATTGATACATACAAAATGTAATCTAGTGGAAAATAACAGTTTAAGACTCCTTTAAAAAGACATATCATTTTAAAAACATGAATTTTATTTCACCTATTTAGAAAAGATATATATTATTTTTCAAAACATACATGAATTTAATTTCACTCATTTGAAAAGTGCATAATATAACGTTGATGGTGAATATAACGTTACAATCATTTTGATTGTTTCTGCTTTGTTTCAAGCGCCTCCAACTGACCAGTCCAACTGGACTAGACCTTTTTCAAAAAATGCATAAAAACACGTCAAAAACCAGCCAAACCCACTCCTCTGCTTGGAGAGTAAGATCTGCAGGAACTTTCTCGAGCCAGCTCAAATGCTTGGCTAGGATTCCAGCAGCAGGGTCAGCAGGAAGCCATTTACACCCTGCCCTGATTGGTCAAAAACACCCAGCTGTATGTTTGAATCTTCACTGACACTGGCCACTATAAAGGCCCTGTTCATGATGCAAAATTCATAACGGTTTGATTCGTTTCGGCTGCAATCAGACCTAAAACAGTTTATATTTTGCTTTCACGATGCAAATTTGCACCCATCTCAGAACAGTTTACATCAAATTTGTATATTATGCAAAGTCTGTTTTGACTCCAGTTGGCGACCCTAACAAAATTTTACGATTCAAAAAAACATGGCCGAAACATCCAATTGACAGCTAAAAACTTTCACTTTTCCGCACTAACAGAGGTGTCCCTGTGGTGTAGTGGTCTGCGCCTTCTGCCTCTCACCACATCTGGTTCAAATTACTTGGACCAGAAGGACTGGGGTTCAAGCCCCAGGTAGGACACCTCTGGACAGAGGCGCATTGAGTCATACCAAAGACTTTATAAAAATGGTACATACTTCTGAAACAGTATGGAAGTTAAATACACAACACCCTCCATTTTAATTCCGGACTCCCATTTTAATTCCGGACTGACCTCCCATATCTCAGCAACCTTACATCTACTTGGGCTAATATTGTAAACTATAGGTAAAATCGATGTAAGAAATACGTAGCAGCCATTGATGACCCCCTGCGGATCAGCCCAAATCTGCCGAAATCTGCAGATTTCTGTGACCTTGAGCCCGAATTCTGCAGAAATCTGGGACTTGAGCCAGAAATCTGGCGCAAGTCTCAGATTTCTGGCTCAAGATCCAGATTTCTGCAGATTTCTGGCTCAAGGTCACAGAAATCTGCAGATTTCGGCAGAATTCTACAGATTTGGGCTAATCCGCAGGGGGTCATCAATGGCTGCTACGTATTTCTTAAGTCATTTTTACCTATAGTTTACAATATTAGCTCAAGTAAATGTAAGGTTGCTGAGATATGGGAGGTCAGTCCGGAATTAAAATGGAAGTCCGGAATTAAAATGGAGAGTGTTCCACTTCACTGCTAGTGGACTAGCCCCCTGCTACAGTGATTGCACCACAGTGTGGCCCAGGGCTATGAAACGGAGATGGGCACTGCCCTATACATCAATAATGGTGTGGGAGGATTTCAACTTTAACTAAATTTCCGCACTAACCAAGACTTGTACTTTAGTTGTCTTGATCGGTACCTTAAAATCATGACCATAGCTTAGGACATGAAATAGAAATATCGAAAGTTTTGCTGCAGTACAAAGAAAAGCCTCCCGGTGGCCCCAAATCTAGTTAACAATTGGTCAACACCTAAGCACATACTAAGATTCATCCATAGCTTTTTGAGTTATGCAGCTAAACCACAAACATTGCTACAAAGTACAAACACTCCTAAAAGCACTACCAAAAACATAACCTTCTTGGCAAAGGAAATAATAAAAGAAGTGCCTTAACATAAAAGGGGCATATGAAGTAGGTCACAATTTTCCCCAACAACCTCTGCTTGGAGAGTACCTGAAACGGCCAGACCCATAGATTTGCAAAATTAAGGTACAGTTTTATAATCATGTGATTATAAAGTGAAATTTGCAACATAAGTGTACGCGATCAAAACTCAAGTACATGTAATGCTTCTTCTGATCCCAAATATAGTAACAATATACCAATTAAAATAAAACCAAAGTCCTAAGTCTGGAATGTGACTTTATTGAAGGTTAACCCAGCCGACTTCTTGAAGGATGCCCTAGAGCTCCTGGCAAAGTTTCTCCACCAACAACCGTAGACTTTCAGTTGACAGTTTCATGAATGCCTCAGCTCCAGGACAGCCACAGGGAAGAGTCAGCAGGGGAAAGCTGACAAGAGTTTGTCAACTGGGAACTGAGAACTTTGAAGAAAATGTCTAATTGGCAAAACCTGTTTTGTAAAATGCTTTGCAAAAGCATTACAACTAGATGAAGCACTTATTATCTATACCATTTTTCAGAGTAAACAACTTGATGTTGTAATACATGTATAAATATCAATCTCTAATCAACATAATTAAGTAGACATACTGTAATCACTTATTTGCATAATTTCTCATTCCTGTTACAATACTAACCAACATTGCCATCTGAGGTTCAGAAGGTCAACTTGCAGATTTTTAAAGGTCAAACCAAGGAGGTTTAATCAGTTGGTCAAACAGTTCTGATACAACATGACATTACAATCAACACTCATTGTCTGACCATTTCCAGTATAGAGGTGTAGATGGGAGCATAGCAAATAATGTCATTATGGCATTTCTTACACTCGTCACCACATGTGATTGATAACAGAAAAGTACCATGATCTATAACGTTAGGACTTTGCTGTCTAGTTGGTGTCACTTATTCACAAAGAAATTTGTCTTATTCAGCATGACTGTAATACATGTACTGTTAAAAATCTATAATCATAACTCTATTAGAACACAACAATTGTTCCTTCATTCTTAGCCTTGTTTTACATCCAAGAGAGAACAAGGCTTTTTTTAGCTGCTACTCTTCATTTTCACTTTCAAATGACTATTAGCATCAACAACTTGGCAACATAATTCCTTACAATAATGTAGTTCTATGTATTTCAGATACTCACCAATTACACAAATCATATTGTCCCACTAAAATCCAAACTTCTCAGTTCCCAGCAAACTGCTGTGTGTTCATATTTTCCACCCCCTTTAGACAACCTAGAATATTCCACAATCATCAGGCACTAAGAATGATACCTCATTCATATGTACCTGTATCCTGTACCTCAAAAGTGGAATCCACCAAGTAGGTTCTAAAGGGAGGGAAAGTATGTTTCTCACAAACAGAGTTTATAGTTCGCCTTTCCCAACATCTTCAGGGACGTCATCACCTTCAGATTCCTTTTTGTAGAAGCCTTTCTCAAGGAGAAGATCTGAGATTTCGTCTGTGCTCATTGGTGCTAGGTCGATCTCCTGGGCAAGAAAAATTATAGAACAAATTAAGGCATGATGGTGTTACTGCCATGAAATTCTCCCCTCTTATAACACTTTGCACAATCCAGGGAGATGAGGGGGATAATGTAGCCTCAACTAGAGTATGACCTGCAGGAGATGCACATGTACCTACCTGTCATCATCAAGGGATTGACATACTATGAAAGTGGTGTTGTTACTTAAAGTTCACTCAGCACAAAAAGTTTGGAAACTTAAATTTGATCAATCACTTATTACATTATAAATTGTATAGTATTATGCATCAATGGAAAGATTATTCATTACCCTTTACCGTACCAATGTTGTCATCAGCAAATCTACACTCAAAGGTTGAACTTCAGAGCAAACTACTAAGTGAGTGCATCACAAAACATGAGTGCTGAAATTTTCAGGCAGCATATCTTATTTTTGAGAGTCAACAAGAACAAACACAAATACATTAAGTACAGTAGAAGCCACTTAATTCTACCTGTGTGGGTCATTAACCTTGCATAGGCATTACGTTGTTCACCATATTTTTCGGTGTCCTGGGAAGAAATGACATAGTCGTCTGAGACTATAACATTGGATTATTGCTAGCTTTTTTGACTGCATACGCTGCAATAATACACGGACAAACATAAAACCAAATCATTTTGAAGTGGCGTGTGGCAAGCATAATAATGGGATCCTTTAAGGAAATATTCAATGCACAGCAAACAAGGCCCCAGAGGCTAGAATATACGTTTTTGGTCTGAAAATGGCCAAAAAAACTCAATAAAATCATTTTAAAGGCATCTGTGAAATAAGAGAAGAAAAAAACAACATCTGGGGGTATGTGCTAACTCTACCTGCATACCAACTTTCAGCTCATTTGGTCCATGAACAACCAAGATGAATCCCTTTGAAGATTTGACAGGAGGTGGACAAGAAAGTAACATGACCAAAAATAATATATTTCACCCATACTGTCATGACTGTTGTATGGGTAAAATATAATTATACTGTGTGACTGGCTTAGATTGCCGTATACATGTACATTGTACCTTTTCCTGTTTCCTTACCTCCAGGACATCTCCCTCCTGACCTAAAAACAGAAGCACAGGACTCTTCCCAGCGATTGGCTTGAACTCCACATGGTCACTTGCATATTTTGTTAAAGAATTACTACTCTTAACTATACAGCCCATGAGACAATCCCTCATAGTCCTGACCTTATTCTAAATACTTCATTCAAGATTTCTGAGGAATTCTGCCTTGGTCATTATTTCATCACTGCACCTCCTACTGTAAGGACTGTTCAATGTGAAAAGTGCAGGGGGTCATGAAAGTGTGGTGAAATCATTAACAAATCAATGTTAAAGGGTGGGGTTGTCATCCAAAAATGGCATCTAATCATTATGTCTTTCAGCTATATACAGAAGTGATAAGATTAGACTGTTTACTGAAGGAGTAAAAGGCAGAGACTGTCATGATTCTTTTTTCCCAATAGTAAGGCCATGCCAATTTGTTTTGTTGCTTCTCGGAATAACCTGTCCTGTTTTTCCCATTTTGAAAAAAAAAAATGTTGGTCGCTATTCCGATTCACAAATCTTTACTCCTAATTTTACTATCTGTTCAGTTGTAAAACTCAATAGCCACTAAAATAGATTATTAAGGCTTGCACATGCCTAAAAAGTGTGGTCACATTGATCATAAGTTGTAATTTTTCATTTATTAAAACTATTTCTCAATATCAATCCATATATTACATGGAAAAAGGTAATGTTGTTACTAAAATTATAGTACTAGATCAAAGCAAGGTCAAAGAAAGGGGTGCATTGCATTAAAACAAGCCATACAAAGCTGAAACTTGAATTATCCTCTTATACTTTATATCATGTTAACCCTAATATTCACCCCAGACTATTTGCAAAAAAATTTATTTATATTTTTCCCTGTCGCTCCAGTTTTTTTCTGAAAAAAAATCCGAGAAACAAATAACATTGGTGTGGCCTAATGACGCACAATAGCTTAAGAATCTTCCCTGTATCTTTAAAGAAATGAGAAGTAAACTTTTGACCCTTGATATCTATGTGGTCACTAAGGATTTGTTGTGAAAGGATACAAGAGAGGCAGCACTTCATGGATGAACCTCTTCACCTGTATGTAACATACGTATATGTACATGGAAATACAACATACATTACAAATGTTATGCAATGATAAGGCTACTAAAAAAACTACAGATAATAATAATTACAAACATAGAAGATATCAAGGTGTGCAAACCTACGTTTGTAGCTTTGATCTTTATGCACATGGAAAACATAGTTTGGTTCTTTTCTTCTGGTAATCTCAACTCAACTCTATCCCCCACTCAAAAATCATGACCATAGAACACAAGATATCAAACACGGAAATCATAGGAGGACAGTCTAGGCCTAGGGGAGATTGGATATCCAACACTATTATATGGATATATTTCTGGGAATGGAAAAATCTGATCTTCTGAATGCGATGCAATTTCCATCCATTTCATGAATTTTCAATCAAAACTATCGTTGAATAAATTCATCAGTCACGTTTACTTGACAGTTACGAGAACATTCTTCGAACAGTGACTAGAAAATGGTAGCGAAAATACGCACCTCCAAATTTTCGACGACTCCTGTCCGTCTTGTTCACGGAGTGGCCTAGTCTCGCGAGAACACGAGACTAGGCCGAGACTTGTGACGATCTTCTTGCCTCCCCCGCCTCCTTGCGGAGCAAGGGTAGGTAGGACTTGGGCAGCTCCCAACCTCCGGTACGGTTCATCCCAGCGCGTTCCAACTGGATGTGGACTGCCTCTTTGATCTTCCTGTGAGCATTACGTGACATCGTAGAGATCGTAGATCTCGAGTCACGTAATGCTCACAGGGAGATCAAAGAGGCAGTCCACATCCAGTTGGAACGCGCTGGGATGAACCGTACCGGAGGTTGGGAGCTGCCCAAGTCCTACCTACCCCTGCTCCGCAAGGAGGCGGGGGAGGCAAGAAGATCGTCACAAGTCTCGGCCTAGTCTCGTGTTCTCGCGAGACTAGGCCACTCCGTGAACAAGACGGACAGGAGTCGTCGAAAATTTGGAGGTGCGTATTTTCGCTACCATTTTCTAGTCACTGTTCGAAGAATGTTCTCGTAACAATCAAAACTAGCTGTAGGCGTGGGTACTGGTACCGTGCATAGTACAAAACTGGTACTTCGTGCTGCAAAATATACGACCTGTTCCAAGCAGTCAAACAAATGTCATACTCGTGAGAAATAAAGCTTTATAAAACACTAGAAATTTGGGTCCACTATAGCTCGTATTTGTTAAGTAGAAAATGAACGGAAAAAAACAATGAAAACACCAGTGCTGCTGTATGTACGCTGCTTTTGTGCAAGTGTGTGGCCGTGATGGTGACAGCAAGGTGACAGCTAGGAGTCCCGAAGACACAATGTCCACATATTAATTACGCAGCTCTATTGTACTGTGATTGAGACTGTCCATGGAAAGCAAGTTTAATAGAGAGATGTTTAAGACACTGTAATTCAAAGTATACGGAATTTTGTTGATGGCCTTTGTTTTTGTCATTCCAATGATTTTTGCTATTTGCATTCACTGCCTGTTCAGTGATCATTTCTACAAAACTGAAATGTTGCATGTTTTGCTACATCACTGTTGCCTTTTGTCATATTTGTTTGAATTTGAATTTGAATTTTTTTACATGTAGCATTTAGCAGTCAGTTCCAGGTCACTCCCCATATGATGATGTGGCAGATCCTGTATGGATGATGTGTACTTGTGTGCACAGCAGTGGGGGAGATGGCAATAATCAATTTCAACAGGATACTGCACTTTACCAATATGAAACGTTCCCATCTTCATTCTGTTCACACAAGTGACACAACTATAAGGCAGGTACATGTAACGGGGGGAGTCCAAAGTCTCATAAGGTCCATATTCCGGTAAGGCTTTAAAAATCATTGTTGCGGAGATATGCATGGGTAGCTAGCTACACATGATAAGTACACCTAGTTATGGACTAAACCTTCATGTAAATAGCCACAAAGTCGGAGTATGTATTGAGGTTGGTAAGCCCCAACAGATAAAGAACGAAAAATGTGCACAAGTTTGATGACTCCGTGCAGGTTGACGAGTGAACTTTAACGAGAACATGGCCTTCAAAAGTCTCTTAAATTATTCATCGTAGAATACGCCATGTGAAAATATGTCACCACATGTATGAAGGACGTTTATTAAACTTTCCATTGAAATATACCTGAGTCTTGTCTTTGTTTTTAACCATGGATAATCAAAGATAAAATGACGAGAAATTTTTACAGTCGAATCCGCCATCTTGACTAATCAGGTGATTCTATGTTTGATTTTCAACTCGCCGCATTGGAAAAGATTACGTAAAGAAGAAAATGGAACATGCGTATAGGATAATCTTGACTGTTGGGTGCAGTCAAACTAGAGTGTAAAATGCTACCATTAAACCAAATATATGTCACAGTAGAGATGGCGATTCAGGACAATCGGCGATTGTCCTAGGACAGATCGCGATCGCTGTTTGTCCTAGGACAGACTGCGATTGCGATCTGTCCTAGGACAATCGCCGATTCTACTAGTAGAGATTGCGATCGCAATCTGTCCTAGGACAAACGGCGATTCTACTTGGACAAGTTTGCGATCGCGATCTGTCCTAGGACAATCGCTGATTCTACTAGTAGAGATTGCGATCGCAATCTGTCCTAGGACAAATGGCGATTCTACTTGCCTGGACAAATTCTGACTAGATGGAAATGCTTTAGAAAATAGAATGAATCATTGCACAACATTTCAATCAGGTTTAGCATACTACCTACATTTCATAATTATCAACTATTTTAGGTGAATTACTTCATATTTTATAATGGATGAATGAGTATGTTTTCTGATAAAGTAATTTCTGATAAAGTTGAGTGACAAAATTTTGATAATGTGTGAAAGATGTCAGTTGGAAGAAGGTGATCCAACAATGTTTCAGTATGCAAATTTTGAGGTGTCAAGATATTACTCACAGTTTCACACCTAGTGAATTCACAACCATAGGAGAACAATAACAATTGTAAAGTGTTAAAACAGGTGTCAAAATATCAATCTCAGAATTTGTAGATACTAAATGAAATCATGGATTATACAAGATATTGCTGTTTCCTTTATTAGTATATCTTAGCATCATTAAGTTTGGATCGCCGTTTGTCCTAGGACAGATTGCGATCGCAATCTCTACTAGTGTCCTAGTAGAATCGGCGATTGTCCTAGGACAGATCACGATCGCCGTTTGTCCTAGGACAGATTGCGATCGCAATCTCTACTAGTAGGATCGGCGATTGTCCTAGGACAGATCGCGATCGCAGTCTGTCCTAGGACAAACGGTGATCGTGATCTGTCCTAGGACAATCGCCGATTGTCCTGAATCGCCATCTCTACTGTGACATATATATCTGTACAGCTAGTCACAATAAGAATTATATGACTGTTGCAAGATCTAAGCTTGTTTTTGATGGTTTCACGGTAAGATGTACGAGGATAAAGGCATGAGCATTTCCATAAAACAGTCAGCGCACTATGGTCTCCCCCATAATATTGTTTATAAGTTTGTTTTGGCCAACCTTAAAAGGTGTTCAAATTTATGTTGACTAGGGGTGGGTACCATGTACTGGTACGTTAAAAATGGACCAGAAAAAACTGTTGGACCAATTAGAAAATGAACAGTACATATTGGCTGGCGGGCATACGTTTTATGGCTTACCTGAAATTTCTGTACCAATACCCATTCCTAGCCTAATGTAGCTGGGTGCCATACTAGTTAGTTTACCGGGGCTTCCATCCTCTACCCTACATATAACGTTAGGTAAATTAACTTCAATGTAGGATGGCACCCTAATGTTGGAATTCAGACAAGACAAAGCTCTGCACACCTTGGGGAGCCTGTTCAACCGTCATCCACTGCAACTCTGAAATATAACGCAAACAAGAGTCACATTATCATGAAGGATATTCTTTTACCAGCGTATGAAACCGACGTATGAAACGCCGATTTTTGACCCTGAGCGCTACCTGTCTTAGGGCCATCTTGCTACAATTGTGTAAGGTGGGGTGCAGATAGGTGCTCTACGTGTACCAACTACATACCAACCAAGTGAGTATTTATCGGTGAAGTAGGCAAGGCCTGTGTTGTCACCCTCTGTTACATGTATGTTAAAGTTCAAACTTTGGTTCAAGATTTACACATTATGTGGACTATTCTTGCTTTGTTTGATGGTACATGGCCTTGAACGTTTGTAAATGTTATAACATAATTTTAGCTTTTTGTCAATATTGATGTCCAGTGGAGTGAAAAGGGATAATGACACGGAAAACTTTTTGGGGACGTGGCCACACTTCAAGTCCAGCAGAAATATGAACACCAGCTTCTCACCTGTACTAAAGTGTGCAACTTTAGTTTTTTTTTTTTTCAACTGGTCTGTTCTAGACCTTACCTCTATCCTGGCGCTGTGGTATTCAGTAGCCGCGTGTGTCTGCTGGGCCAACACGGCCAGACAGACCGCTAGAAGTAGCAGGTACGTCCGCATTTTCACCTGTACAGACTGTCGACCTGCAACGTTACCTGTCCGCCCTGCGCCGGAAATGCCAACTTACGCCGGAAACAGTAGGGCACGGAAGATGCCACATTTACAGGGGTCAGTGTGTTTCTACACTATGAAATGTCTAAGATTTTGATACTGTAAAGGTTGATATTATTTTAAGGATTGTGTTTTTCTACTTTACATAACATCTTTGATATGAATATCAAATTACACCTATGGTTACACAAATTCCCTTACTTACTAACAAAACGTTACCCCACAACATTGTGGAACATCCCCCCACCAATGTTGGACCAGTCCATCCTTCCCGTCAGGCAACGGTTCATTGGCGTGAGCATCACCTCAAGCATCATGGCGCTAATCTGTTCAAGTGAGTCCTCACACTTTTGTCGACTTTCCGTCCAGTTTTTCTGCATGATACATTCCTTCCAAGTTACATAACAAGGTGGCTGACAGTGTGTGGTATTATAAACGATTTGTGATTGCAATCATTTATACAAGGTCATGAAAGTATTTGATGCAGAGGACCGACTTTGGTTTGTTCATGTCGGGATCACGTCGTTTCTAAAGACACGGTTAGTGTATGTTTCAGCCGTGGCGACTCAACCTTCGGAATTATGGTCTCGCACGGCAAATAGGCCATCCCATTGGATATAACGTTTAAATACGAACATTTCATGGCCGTAATTCCAATAAAAACCCAGCGTTTCCGGAGATGTTTTACTTTCTATTCTATTGCAAGCACACACGTGCATTAAGACAATGAAAACAAGAGCTTTGCAAAAAGCTGGCGTTTCATCTACGTGGAAATTAACCTCCTTGGTTTATGAATTAGGTGACTGGTCTTACATGTCGTTAAGTCGTATTGTGCAATGGAGCGAAATGAATTTTCTTCATTATCTATGTTAATTGGGCCTTAATTTGATGTTCACCTTCACTGCATTGGCTTTCATTTCCACATATGCTACTGAACTGCCAAATATTGATAAGATCCGTTTACAGGTTGTCAAGTTATGCGGTACACATAACAGAAATGCATAAAAAGCCTGCTATAGCAATATCAACCCTCCTCATTCAGGTGTAGGAACTGAGAGGGTCATCATACTCGAATATGTGTATTTGTATCTGTACAGTTGAAACAAATCAAAGGAGCGAGTAGAAGTGATCCCAACCGAGATTCGAACTCACACCGAAACCGGAGGCCAGATCACAGGCACGCACGCCTTATAATTAACCACTACGCTAAAAGGTCGCGACCAGTTAGCCTGGTCAGTTGGAGGCGCTTGAACCCCCACTGTTACACTACTCCCCCTTTTCTTTTTAAGATTCGTCCTCGAATCTCCGAGTTCGATCTTCCCTGTGTGGCATACGTTAACCAGGCTCACAGGGCCGGTGTGGGAACCAGTGAAACAAATCAAAGGAGCGAATAGAAACAGAAGTGATCCCAACCGAGATTCGAACTCACGCCGAAAAGAGGCCAGATCACAGGCACGCACGCCTTAACCACTACGCTAAAAGGTCGCGACCAGTTAGCCTGGTCAGTTGGAGGCGCTTGAACCCCCACTGTTACACAGTATATGTATGTGAATAGGAATAAATATCACAAGTGATTGTGTCTGCTCAGTGGCAGGATAGTCTGCTAATGAGTACAAGTGCACAGTGTGCTTAGTCAGTGGCAGAAGTTAGTAAAATGCACAACCTGCTCGGTGGCAGAGGATTGTCTCGTAATGAGTTCAAGTTCACAGTCTGTTTAGTGGCAGGATAGTCTTGTAATGAGTACAGGTGTGTACAGAAGTAAAAGCAGTAATAGAAGATTGAGTAACATTTTTATTAGTGCGAATGGTTCTAATTGACCGTAAAGTTTGATTTAGTAGGCTTTGGTCCAATTCTGTGGCAGCTGGGGACTGCAGCAGTCACAACTGAAAGAAAAAGCAAAAAAAAAAGTTAGACATCTGATGCCAACTGAACATATTTAATATTTCAAAATTGGCTTGAATTGATTGGAGCAAGGAGGTTGAAAATATAGAAGGGGAAGCTACTCTCATCTCCCAAATAAACGTACCGGTACGTTTATTTTTTTCAGCCTCAAAATCCACCCAGTACGTTCTTATTTTGGACAGTACGTTTATTATTTTTTTGAAAATCAGAGTTTTGCTAACCAGGGATCCCATTGAAATTGAAAGTTTGGGTTTTCCTGCCCATATTTCCCCGGCATTTTTGCTCATAATTCGCTATTTTTCGGCCAAGCGGCGTTGATTTCCCTGCTGCTATGACCCGGCCTTTGTGAAATCCCGGCGTGGAACTCATAACGTATCGGTCGATCTCTATGACACTACAAAGTCAACGTTGTTATTGGGAGAAAATAAGACGCCACACTGACGTTTTGAAATGCAATTCTTTTTGTATAAACAACTTGGACAGTCTCTGTTTACATCGTAAACTAAAGCACGCTGATCAGAAAAAAATATACATGCCAGCGGCGCAGTGTTTCAAGCAAATTTCTCTACTCACGTGAGATACAGTCCTTCCCAAAATGAAAATATAAAAACAACACCACAAAAAAACAGTGTCTTAGCATCAAAAAACTGTGTAATTACTTTCAATATATATCAAAACA
This sequence comes from Branchiostoma lanceolatum, assembly GCF_035083965.1. Classification (NCBI taxonomy): domain Eukaryota; kingdom Metazoa; phylum Chordata; class Leptocardii; order Amphioxiformes; family Branchiostomatidae; genus Branchiostoma; species Branchiostoma lanceolatum. The sequence goes on along the minus strand of NC_089722.1, from coordinate 34,927,086 downwards.
TTTCAATCCTACCACAAACATGGAAATTTAGCGCTTGGAGAATCGCCACAGTATTAGTAAAGTGAGTAACGCATTGGACGTCAGTGACTCTGGCCGTGGGAACGCTTTGTCATGGAAGAGCTCACTTCGAAGAAGGGGAAACAACTCTTTTTTATGTACAAATAAAACTCCTTTCCCTTGGTCAGAAATGTGTTTTGCATTTTTACAAAGAGAATTTTAATGTCAAAGTCTATATATAAAATTGAATTGCAATCTAGTCACCGTTATTATCACTTAAAAATGCTTTAGAAAAGATCACCCCTCTACAGAAAGAATACCAGAGCTTTCTCGGAATATGGGTGAAACTTTCTGTTAGCCCCGCCTCTTTCTGTCTGCGGCGCCGCTGTGTCTAGCTCAACTTTTCATGTGTAACATGAGAACCTTGTGCTTTGTGGCAACATTGGAAAAGGCATGAGGTTTCTCACAAATTTGTTGACAATTTAGTTTCTCAAAATTAATGTTTTTTTGCTACATACAAGGGTGATTTGTGGATTTTAAATCATTTGGATTGCAACAACAAAAACCAGAACATTATATAATATTGTCCTTGATATAATATGATAACGTCCTTGACACAACACAATAATTTGTGGCATGTTATGTTTACAAATCGTAAAGTTTACAAATCTATATTTCTATATGCAATGCATATAAGATAAAAGGAAAATAGGGAAAGATAAAAAGTTACATCATATACATGTCATAGTTCTTCCTTTTTCTCTATGGCTTTTACAAATAAGTAATAACTTACCTGTGATGACCATACATTCAGGATATTGAAATCTTCTGTTCATGTTCTAAATGTTGATACATTTGTTTAAAAACAAAGAGTAGACTTTGAAAGTGCTGCCCATCCAAGTGAACTGAGCAGTTTGGCGACTACTTGTCGTGTTTTGATTTTATGTCAGTATATACAACAATTTTCCTTGATCACTTGCTTCAAGTTCCAAGTAGAAAATGCATGTATCATGTATATTTTCACTTGTTGAATTTGAAAGCACCGTTGGCCCCTGGTTAGGGTTCATAGCGGAGATCCTATGCCTAATTTTTCAACATCACTACTATATTTTTTTTGAAGTGGCAAGCAAGAAGATGAACAAGATGTGTGCAGTTATTCTGTTCAATATTTATACACTTTACTGGTATGGTCCTCAGACAGGCATAAATGAATAAAGAGAGCCCACAGCTACCTTATCATCTTCTTTCCCCCGGACACAGTTTATCTGTAAATTTGGTTAATTTTCGGGGGGGTATGTTTATTCCGGGGGGTACGTTTATTACATTTTGAAAATTTGTCCGGGGGGTATGTTTATTCCGGGGGGTATGTTTATTTGGGAGATGAGAGTACTTGATTGGAGGTGCAAATTGTCACTGTGACAATGATACGATATCGTGCTGATTACTGTGTGTTCCTAACTTTCAAAGAGTCTAATCTGGTGAAACGGAGTCAAACTTGCATCAAAAATCCTGATCCCAACTGTAACACAAATGTTTTGCAATCTATCTCAAAGTATACCTGATCCTGGCAGTACCATTTTTAAAATAAAACGTATATTCTGATGAATATAATTTCTAATAAGTAATACTAGCTACGTCCAACGCTCATATTCTTGACCTACAGCCCTATGGTTGAAAAGCAAAAAAAATGAGAATCTAAGTTCACATATACAGTATGTCAACACAATTTGTAAAATTACAATATTTACATACACCTATATCACCCAGCATAGTAGTACTAGTATCACATACAATTCCTTAAATATAAAAAAATAAATTCTTTCAGCAGTTCAGTAGTGGTTTGAAGAAGTACTGCAACATGATAACTTCTTCCTACCTGTTTGAATGGATCTACTATAGTCTACTAAACTAAAGGAGGAAAGAAATGATTCACAAAGCATTTGGGAAAACGTGAGTGCATGAAGAAACAACAATATGCCCCCCTCCCCCAGCCACTAATTTGTTTACAAAAACACAGACACGAGGCTATCGTTTTGTGCAGAATACAGAGTAAAGTAAGCCCCCAAATTACGTTGCAACAACACCAGTCTTTCCCCTGGTCAGTGAGAGACCGTGTAAACAGCAGGCTAAATTATTTGACGACGCAAGTTTACTCCGTTTCGCTAATTATATGCACTGACTATAATTTGTACGGTAACTCGAACGAGTTATTTTTGTAATGCCAGGGACGTCCTGGGTACATAATTCTCGATCTACATTTACCTGAATACACATACAGATGGACTAATGTTACCTATACGCAACTATAAGGCATATAAGATGAGATATCCTACCTCATCGTTCGATCCAAAATGGTGGACCAAACTGTTCTGTTCATGGTGTTCTGTCGCCCTCTGGAGTGGTCACCAAACGCGAAGAACCAATTCAAATAGCGCCAAATGAAATAAATAAGTTTGAAATCCCTTAATATCGTTGAATAGAAATAAGAGAGATTTAATTACATTATAAAACATATTATAAATCTATCTATAAAAGTTTAATATGTAGATTTATTTAATGTACTCAGCTTTTTCCATTGATCAGTTGCAGCGTTTGCATGCGGTTACATGTGTGTCGCGCAATTCTAGACTGTCTGATTTTCTTGCTCCTTTGCCATATAAGGCAGAGACTGAACAACAAATTTAGCGGTCGAAGGCGATGAAACGCAAAAATATGTCATCAAAATATAATCTGGGGGGCGATATCTAATGGCATTTGAAACTGCAATTACCTACCAGCCGCGAGAGGCTCTTTGGTGCCGAGAGAGCCCGACCACAGTACTCAGGTTAAAGAAAAATTAGTATGTCCGACAATCGCTTGGATGCCGAAACTTTCCTGCCTTATCCTGTCAGACATAAACAAGCTTTCACCTCAAATCCTTTGTATATCAAGTGGGATAGATCAAAGGCAATATATGGTCGACTTAAACACCTGCCTTTGGGGCCCAATCATTTTTTTAGCCTGCACTCTTTGGGCATCTACCCGCGGAGTAATTCAGGCACGAGACCTTAATTCCTTTGATTATCAAGATACATTGTAAATTGAAAGAGGACATGTCCCTCTCTTATCGCTGAAAATATTTCCGTCTCAAGTCACTCCGTTACCTAGCAACGCGTCTAGAAAGGTCATCTACATTTCGCTGTATAAGCAGCGCCACCTACTAGAGTAGATTAGAAGTACAGAAGATCTTTAATTACCATTTTGACGTGTCGGAATCAGTTATTTTGTGCACTCTTTATATTGGAATTGGAATGTAAGAAGCGGCGTAAACAGTCGCTAAGTTCATTTCTATTGTTCATTGTGCCAATTTTTCTTAAGTTTCCAATGAAGTTCCGGAGCACCCTGTGGTATCCCCCATCTCTGGGCATGTGTTCGAGCGGCGGCTGATTGAGAAGTTTATCTCTGAGAATGGAACAGACCCGATGAATGGAGAGCCACTCAGTGCGGAGCAACTGGTAGAGATAAAAGGTGAGTTCTGAATACTTCCGATCGATCAATTGATTGGTTGATTGATTGATGAAAAAATAAGAAAAAATTTAATGGCTCTTGGTGGCTGTCAATGTGCAGATGTTGGCACATTGGCGCACCAAATCCTAGATGTGTTTTTGGGACACATTTTGACATACAGTCAAACCTGCCTATAGCGGTCACTCAAGGGACTGGCCCAAATCGACCGCTATGGACAGGTGGCCGCTCTATAGAAACGGTTGATTGATTACGAGCAATATGTGGCACATGTTTTCTGTACCCACTGAGAAACATTTATTCACGTACATGTACAGTCAAACTTGGTCTACCAACCACTTCCACAAGACGACCATCGGCTCAAGATGACTGCTTTCGGTAGGTCCGGATTAATCCACAAGCAAATTTAGTCCAAGTCGATCCATCGATCCGCCCCCAATCCGGAGCACATGCGACCAAAATGTTGCCAAAGACAACCGTGTCATTTTCAATTGCACGGCGACATCATTTATCAGCAAATAATTGCGGAATTTCACGGTAAAATCAGCCTGTTTGGGTCGGATTCCTTGCCGGGAGAAAAAACAACAGCTGCAAGATGAGAGGTCATAGGGTCATTGGGATAGTCTACTGTAATGTGGGTGCAGCTGCCATGTGTGAGTTATGATTTTACTCTACATTAAATAGTACAAAATGTAAACTTATTTCGTCAAAGAAGTTCTTTGAATAAAGAAAACAGAATATACAAAGAATGGATGACTTTATAACCTTTTTTTAGAGGATAAAAGGCGTCTCTTTTTTTAACAAGCTGCTCCCCCATGGTACTACTAGTGAAGTAACCCAATTGGCCAAGTAAACAAAGCGTCCCGCTAGGACCGCGCACAAAGAGGCTCTGTTTGTCTGCAAATTTCTGGCGTCTTAGCGGGTTTTGGAAATTCAAAACCAGCACCAGGAGCAAAATAAAACCATGTACAACATTTTCATGGGCTATAATTACATTTTTTTTCTGCGGGGATTTTAAAGAAGGCTCCCGAATCTTGCGGCGACCATGTGCCGTGACCGTTATCGGCAGTGTTTCCAGACCCGCGGGACCGAAAATCGAGTGGCCGCGACCGCGTTGGACAGTTGACCGCTATAGCCTAATTCTTAATGCTTATGTCAATGGGAAAAATCCAAGGGACTGACAAAAAGTGACCACTATGGGCAGGTGGCCGCTATGCAAAGGTGACCGCTAATACAGGTTTGACTGTATTACTATTAGCCAAAGTGGCTCGGTGGGCGTCACTCCACCATCAGGGAAAGTCATGTAAAATGCCTTTCCCAAGTGCACAACGTTCTAACCGTTATACCACGCCAACGTCAAATATATCACAGTGCTACAATCACTTAGCAACTCCTTATGTCGCCCCAACGGAGTGAAGTATGGATTTTGGCTCCTGCAATTACCAATATACGCAATGCAGCGTTGCCATACATGTACATCCTCAGTGCTGCTATAAAGCATTATGGTTAAGAGGATGAAGCCTGCCTTGTTAGCTACCATATACATGTATTAATAAATTCCCATCGACCAGAAGGTTTGTCCATTTTGTCCAGAGCTAATTGGAGACGAATATCTTTTTTTGATGGTATGTCCAAAATATCTTAATATGCGTAATTCACTGTACACAGGCTGTCTTCTTACATACAAGGATTTATTTCAATGGACTTAAATAGCAATATGGCAACCCCTGCATGGTATGCATAGGAAAATATATTAAAGATTGTCTAGACGATTGAAAGTCCTGCAATGATTGTAAGAACCTACATATTAAACTAAACCCATACTATACATTCTTGTACAGTCAAACCTGTCTATAGCGGCCACTCAAGGGACTGGCCAAAACTGGCCGCTAAGGACAGGTGGCCACTATGGAGAAAAAGTTGATTAATTGACCACGAGTGACACATGTTTTCATTACCCACTGAGATACATTTCTTTACTGTACAGTACACATGCAGGGTGCAAAATACCCGGTTGCGCACTTGCGCGGCTCAAGCATATTTTGCTTGACGCAACTAAATTCTGAATCCAGGTAGCGCTGTGCACAACCATAGATTTTGAGATTTTGAATCTAACCAAAATAGTGTTACTCTCATAAAATTCAGCAAATTTTCAATTGAAACACAGAAATCAACACCTATTGGTTCCAAACCATCAAAAACCCTTCATAGATAGTGGAATTTGCGCTGGAAAAAGACGAATTTAAACTGCAGTGGCAGTGTCGGTACATCAACATGACTCCCATTAGGGTAACGGCTTCATTTACTTTGTCCTGAGTATGCAAACGAGCATGCTAATATACGACGAGTGTGTGTGTGTGTGTGTGTGTGTGTGTGTGTGTGTGTGTGTATATATATATATATATATATATATATATATATATATATATATATATATATATATATATATATATATAATACTATACTATGTTATACTATACTATGCTATACTTAACTATACAATAGTTTACTATACTATACATGCTGTACTATACATACATTGTACTGTACTATACGATACTATACTATTCATATATCATACTCATCATCATCTATCGGCCATCGGCCGGGACTAAATAAGTACATACATCACTCCAAATCGCCTTGTCCAACATCATTTGTCCTAAGTGTTCATCTGAGTATGCAATCTCAGTGTCTCTGACTAAACTATCTGTAAAAGTCAAACTTCTGCAGTGCACTTGGCCTCTTGGTTTCCATAGAAGGATGTCCGAAACTATTTGCTGTTTGGCTCGAAAGCAGTGTCCAGCAAATGTTACACGACGGTGGGTGAGCTTTTGAGACAACCGCGGAAGACTTCCATAAATTGTTTTGAGAGAAGCGTGTTGTGTCCAAGAAACGTTCTGTGCCCTGCGTAGTAGCTTTGTATAGGTCCCATCCAGTCTGTTTTGGAGCTGACAGGTAAGCGTCCAAGTTTCTGCATTTTATATCATACTATACTATTCTACACTATACTATACATACTATCCTGTCCAGTCTGACTACCCTTGCACACCCTGTTCACTCTAACTACCCTTGTACACCCTGTCCACTCTGACCATCCTTGCACATCCTGTTCACTCTATCCACCCTTGTGCACCCTGTCCACTCTGACCATCCTTGTACACCCTGTCCAATCTGAACATTCTTGTACACCCTGTCCACTCTGACCATCCTTGTACACCCTGTCCACTCTGAACATCCTTGTACACCCTGTCCGCTCTGACCATCCTTGTACGCCCTGGTCACTCTGACCATCCTTGTACACCCTGGTCACTCTGGCCATCCTTGTACACCCTGTCCACTCTGACCATCCTTGCATACCCTGTACTCCCTGTACTCCACTCTGACCATCCTTGTATACTCTGACCATCCTTGTACACCCTGGTCACTTTGACCATCCTTGTGCACCCTGGTGACTCTACATAATAATCATATTGCAAATTCATGCCCGAAGGCTAAATGCAAATAACATACATAAAAGAACAGGGTACAAAATAGGTATAAAAGCTGCTTATCTAAATATACAAACGTAATTGTCTATAACTAGTGAAGGGTTTGACTTCTCTTTTGTAAGCAATGGAAGACGTAATGTCCCACCTTTTCTATAATTTGATGGTAAGTTAGAAGAAGAATAGAATTTTCTTTGTCTGTAAGCTTAGAATGAATTCGGATAGATTTTAGTGGTCTGAATAGACAACTTATTTCGTGCATTATCATGAAATGAACAGTTTGAAATAAAGTGTATTTCGTCTTCCATGGCATTTGTATTGCAGTACTAACAATTTGAAAGTCTTTCGTACATAGGTAATTTTCTACACCGGCCTCTCTCTATTTTAAGAGGATGAGCTCTAACTCTAATTTTGCTAATGGCTGAGCGCAGATCAAAATAACTCTCTATATTGTACATGGTTTTACTTTTTGCACAGAATCTTAACTTACCGCTGTCGTTTACCAAGGTATGAAAAAATGATTGTTATATATATCTGTTAGTCTCCTTCTCAGCACTTTTCCGACATGTTCAGGTTTACAATGTGTATTACCGGAGTGCCACAAGTAGGAATATCCATTGTAATCTAATATATCTTTAACACGTTGTAACAATGTTTGTCTACGGGTATTCGTCAGAAGACTTTGCTGTAGATGGAGTGTGTCCGCTTGGAGGGGGTGTGTAGTTCTATCAATTTGGACCAGACGTAACCAGAATTTAACTATATATATACATATATCTATATCTAAAAGGAATCTACCTAAATCTGCTCTACATGCCACATTGCTACTATTTCTAAAAACACCAAGAACATTTTTGCAGAATTGGTTGTGTACGTTTTCACTAGGCGACGTATCATGTAGTTGCTCTGTCCCCCAAATTTGGCATTCATACAGAAGGATTGGTTTTATACATGTATCAAATATCTTTAGGAGGCCGTGTGGTAAGACTGATGAACAAATGATAGATTTAAAGCTATAAAAAGTGACAGCTGCTTTTTGGCTAGGGTGAAGCTTAACCTGATGATGTGAGGGTTAGGCCTAAATAGCAATAGGAGGGAACACTGTCTATTGTGTTATTTTCAAAGTACAACTTTTGTTTTGGAAAAGAACGACCTGCCTTGTTAAATATAATAACTTTTGTTTTCTTCATATTTACTTGGAGCTTCCATTTGCTACAAAAGGCACTTAGTCTATTAATTGCAGATTGCAGACCTTTGTCTGATTCTGAAAATTTAACATCATCTGCATACAATAAACATGAAACATAAAGATTATATTAAGTTGGTGGCATACACTCTAAGCTATCTAACTCTTTAACTAGATCATTAGTAAATAAATTAAAAAAGGGTGGGGCTCATGTTGCAACCCTGACGGACACCCTTGTCATAGAGTGACCAGGGTGTACAGGGATGGTCAGAGTGGACAGGGTGTACAAGGATGGTCAGAGTGGACAGGGTGTACAAGGATGGTCAGAGTGGACAGGGTGTACAAGGATGGTCAGAGTGGACAGGGTGTACAAGGATGGTCAGAGTGACCAGGGCGTACAAGGATGGTCAGAGCGGACAGGGTGTACAAGGATGATCAGAGTGGACAGGGTGTACAAGGATGGTCAGAGTGACCAGGGCGTACAAGGATGGTCAGAGCGGACAGGGTGTACAAGGATGATCAGAGTGGACAGGGTGAACAAGGATGGTCAGAGTGACCAGGGCGTACAAGGATGGTCAGAGCGGACAGGGTGTACAAGGATGGTCAGAGTGGACAGGGTGTACAAGGATGATCAGAGTGGACAGGGTGTACAAGGATGGTCAGAGTGGACAGGGTGTACAAGGATGGTCAGAGCGGACAGGGTGTACAAGGATGGTCAGAGTGGACAGGGTGTACAAGGATGGTCAGAGTGGACAGGGTGTACAAGGATGGTCAGAGTGACCAGGGCGTACAAGGATGGTCAGAGCGGACAGGGTGTACAAGGATGGTCAGAGTGGACAGGGTGTACAAGGATGGTCAGAGTGGACAGGGTGTACAAGGATGGTCAGAGTGGACAGGGTGTACAAGGATGGTCAGAGTGGACAGGGTGAACAAGGATGGTCAGAGTGACCAGGGCGTACAAGGATGGTCAGAGCGGACAGGGTGTACAAGGATGGTCAGAGTGGACAGGGTGTACAAGGATGATCAGAGTGGACAGGATGTACAAGGATGGTCAGAGTGGACAGGGTGTACAAGGATGGTCAGAGTGGACAGGGTGTACAAGGATGGTCAGAGCGGACAGGGTGTACAAGGATGGTCAGAGTGGACAGGGTGTACAAGGATGGTCAGAGTGAACAGGGTGTACAAGGATGATCAGAGTGGACAGGGTGTACAAGGATGGTCAGAGTGACCAGGGCGTACAAGGATGGTCAGAGCGGACAGGGTGTACAAGGATGGTCAGAGTGGACAGGGTGTACAAGGATGATCAGAGTGGACAGGGTGTACAAGGATGGTCAGAGTGGACAGGGTGTACAAGGATGGTCAGAGCGGACAGGGTGTACAAGGATGGTCAGAGTGGACAGGGTGTACAAGGATGGTCAGAGTGAACAGGGTGTACAAGGATGATCAGAGTGGACAGGGTGTACAAGGATGGTCAGAGTGACCAGGGCGTACAAGGATGGTCAGAGCGGACAGGGTGTACAAGGATGGTCAGAGTGGACAGGGTGTACAAGGATGATCAGAGTGGACAGGGTGTACAAGGATGGTCAGAGTGGACAGGGCGTACAAGGATGGTCAGAGTGGACAGGGTATACATGTACAAGGATGGTCAGAGTGGACAGGGTGTACAAGGATGGTCAGAGTGGACAGGGTATACATGTACAAGGATGGTCAGAGTGGACAGGGTGTACAAGGGTGGTCAGAGTGAACAGGGTGTACAAGGATGGTCAGAGTGACCAGGGTGTACAAGGATGTTCAGATTGGACAGGGTGTACAAGGATGGTCAGAGTGGACAGGGTGTACAAGGATGGTCAGAGCGGACAGGGTGTACAAGGATGTTCAGAGTGGACAGGGTGTACAAGGATGGTCAGAGTGGACAGGGTGTACAAGGATGTTCAGATTGGACAGGGTGTACAAGGATGGTCAGAGTGAACAGGGTGCACAAGGGTGGATAGAGTGGACAGGGTGTACAAGGATGGTTGGAGTGGACAGGGTGTACAAGGATAGTTAGAGTGAACAGGGTGTGCAAGGGTAGTCAGACTGGACAGGATAGTATGTATAGTATAGTGTAGAATAGTATCGTATAGTATAGTATCGTATAGTAAAGTATGTATAGTACAGTATGTACAGTATAGTAAATTATTGTATAGTAAAGTATAGCATAGTATAGTATAACATAGTATAGTATAATATAATATATATAGTATAGTATGATGTGTGTGTATATACACACACACACACACATGTCGTATATGAGCATGCTCATTTGCATGCTCGGGACAAAGTAAATGAAGCCGTTACTGCCATTGGTGTCTCGTATGTAGGTCGACACCCTCAGGTCGACGGGCTATAATTCCGCCAAGAAAAGTAGGACGGAAAATGTAATCACATGGTCGAAAAGCGGTTTTCTGCTGTTTTCCGATGTATTCATCGGTATTGTCCGTTGTCCCTTTATTTTGGGTAGAAACCATAGTAAAATGTAAATTTTGCACCCGAAAATTAGCATTTTTTTACACTTTTTTGATCGAACCTGCTCGGAAAAAACGAGTTTTCCAGGAGTCACGGCATATATGCTGAGAAAGCTTGGTAAATGGTGTCTCTAAAAAAAAAAAAAAATAAAAAAGTCATGCGCTAACTTTTTCGCAATCTCCGATGACGCAAATTCGGTGAAAATGCATTAAAAACGATGCTATTTGGGTCATCAGGCAAGAAAACCCATCACCGTTGCCGCGGACTAATACAAAAAAGGCTTCGATAGCGAACCAACTGCACTGCGCCCAAAAATACTACAACTCACAGGCTTTTCAGAAGATTCAAAATATTTATGCACAGCTAAAACCATCACCAAGCAATCTTGGGCACAAATCAGGATGACGACCACGCACTTCCGGCAGATTACCGGGTCATGACCACACCTCTACCCCCCCCCCCCTCCCCCCGGCTCCGAACTCTGGCCCGGAACCTTAGGGGTACACTTCAAGGCTCCATAGCATGCAAATGAGTTGTTTGAAAAACTACACTGTAACTATCCAACAAGGGGGAATCAGATCCTGAACCTGGTACACACAGATGTCACTTCTACTGCGGAAACTTGTGCAGTGTTGGGAACATCCAACCACAATTCTTGTTAAGCTTGATAGCAAGATACTCCCTCCCTAACCACAAAGCCACTGATGCCGCAATTCCTATTTAGATACAACCGGATTCCTGTCTGTATTCTAGTTGAAGATCGCCTTGGTTAACAATTAATTAAGGTTAATATATGCCTTTATTTCCAGTACAACCCACAGTGAAGCCGCGCCCACCATCGGCCACCAGTATCCCAGCCATTCTGAAGGCCTTACAGGATGAGTGGGATGCCTGTATGCTGCACAGTTTCACACTCAGGCAGCAGCTGCAGACTACTCGCCAAGGTAGAAGCCGTGCCTTCACCTTGAACACCTTCACATAATTCATACTTCGCGCTGGTGTTGTAGTAAACGTCATGACGTCTCTTTTGACATTTCTTTTAATATCAAAAACCATACCACCCTTTGTTTTGTTGTATCAAGTGTAGAACCAGGTGTAATACAGTATTGTAACCAGATGCAATTTAGATATACTTTTCTTATTTTTAGAGTTGTCTCACGCCCTGTACCAGCATGATGCAGCATGTCGAGTGATTGCACGGCTGACTAAGGAGGTGACCGCTGCACGTGAGGCCCTGGCAACCCTGAAGCCCCAGGCTGGGATTGCAGTCCCTGCCCCATCAGTCCCTGCAGTGGCCCAGCCTGCAGCTGCAGCAGAACCCATGGAGATGGCTGCAGAGCCGGGCGAGGAGGGCATGACAGAAGAGATTATACAGAAGGTTAGACCGATCATCCATTATTGTTGTTTCTACAGCCAAAACATCATAAACATGGGTTGATGAAGAAGAAAGTCAGTAATGCGCACTTGAAGGAATGATAGGATTTCAACTTTTTAACAATAGCAGTGTCACATTGTTTTGGCTTCACAAGATACAAGATAACTTTATTGGAAATCGCAGTGTTGCCACAGAATTAGAACCAATGTACAATAATTACCTTCACCAAGAAGGTTATGCTCAAGCATGTTTATGTGTGTGATTTTTGTTGTTATTGTATTGAAATACAATTATTGTTTTGAAATACATTTAAGTCGTTTATCACAGTTCACAGGCCATGAGATACGCATCAAATTTCGTGAGACGTTCAGCAATCTTCCGTCCGCACGGTGGGCGGAGAAATAACGGCCTGCTTTTCCAATGTTCAAAACGCACATGCTGCCATCCCCGGCTTCTTTACGTTTCTTAACATGTTGTCTGACTTGAGCTGCTTCTCAATTGTCGCATTCCCCACCGCGTGAAGATCGTGGTTTTTTTAGAAAGTTTCTGTTACATTATTTCAAATTGTACAAACTTTCACTTTTCACAGCGCACATGCTATTCCATAAGTCATTAAATTGAAATATGTGAGCTACATGAAGGAGATCCGATATGACGTTAATTTCTGCCTGAAATTGTAAAGACAATATGTAATGTAGTGTTCAAAAGGTCCTCCAAATTTTAAGGTGAAGTTCGCATAGGAAAGAAGTCTGTTTTCTGATCCAAAATATCATTAAGAAATCGAACTCCCCCCATATTAAAAGCTGACGAAAAGAAAGGTTTTTTTACCAATACCTATATTTAAGTTTAAACATAAAAGTTGTTGCTTGATTCGTATGGATGCTGTATAATGCAACTACTGCCTAGTCCAAGTTCAATGTCAAGTTGCCAATACAATAAGTGTGTACTCTTACTCATAATGCTGAGTACTAAGCAGAGAAAGCACTATGTACCATTTTCAAGTGTTTTCTATGACCCAGCTGGGGTATGAACCCCGACTTTCTGAATGGAAGGCAAACACTTAACACTTGTGTCGTTTAAACCGACCCGAGTCAGTTAACAAGCGTGTGTCAGTTAATCGTTGCCGGTCTAAAGAGGAAATAAGCGTCATTTGTCGGTTTTTCAACCAACCGGCGTGTGCCACCTTCCAACCGGGGCCTGCGCCGCTTCAGAGGGGGGCCACGATGGTTCCTCTGCGTGTTTTTAGGAGAGCCACACCTCAAGGACATTAAAGAACCCACCGCATTTATTGAAAAGAGTAGGGGTCCTTCCCGGTGTGAGTGGTTCAAAACCTACAGTCCTATGACCGCACATGGGTTTGCTCTTAGTAATAGCCTCCGGCTAGATGGGCAACCCTGGCATCTACATACTGAACCAATTAATAAATGAATAAAATAAAAATACAGCCCTATTAGTATCAATGATTCTTTTTCTCCATAGCTCCAAGACAAGGCAGCAGTGCTGACTGCTGAGCGGAAGAAGCGTGGTAAGAAGGTACCAGAAGAATTGATGCCAGCAGAAAACTTGTCCAACTTTAAACAACAGGCATCACATCCGGTAAGCTGCGTTTTGGGGAACATGTGTTGGGCTTCATGTGACTGTGATGATAGTATTGTCTGCCATGCTGGGTGGTTAAACATGGAACTTACCAGGGGTACTGTAATTGTGAACCTGTGCCAGAAGGCCATACCAATTGATTTGTTGGTTCTCAGATTTTTTCAAAATAGATATGGAGCGATCGGCACTGAACTGCGAGTTCTTTTGGCAGTTTGGAAATTTCTTCAAACACATCCTGGTTCCGATATATGTCATCAAGTTACCCAGAAAGATATCAGGACTGCCCTTTCCTCAGCCGACCACTTAGAACTTGACTTGGCGACCATAACGAAATTTTACGATTCAAAAATGCAACCAAAATTTCCGATTGACAGCTAGGAGTGACACCGCAAACTATGAGCCCATGTACCCGGTGTACGATGCCATAAACACGAGGTAAACCGGATTCACACCGCTTTTGCGTTCATGATGACAATTCTCCGGAACCATTTTATTCTGAACCATTCCAGACCACCTCGGAAGGTGGTTCAGAATAAAACAGAATGAAACCCGAAACGGACTGTTCGAGTTAAAAAAATAATTTGATTCATCCCTCCGAAACGTTTGGAACCGTTTTGATTTTTGATCATGAACAGGTTATCTCCTTCTAGAATGTAATTGAATTTATCTATAGGTGTATAGAATGTATCAAATTCTGTTGAGCAAGCGGAAAGAAAGTTCTTCTTTCGGTTAAGGCAGCCGCCTTCAACATGTTGAAGATTATGCTGCCTATACTTGGAGACTCAGTATTATTATTGTCAAAAGATTATTATTGTACAAATTGCATTCTAACAGAGTTAATTATCATGTGGAGTCTATAGACTGGAGTGAATTGAGATCAAGTCAAGTTAAGTCAAGATCAATTGTAACATCAAAATGTAAAATCTAGAGATAGATGGCTCAGTTTTTCCTAGAATAACATTAACAATCTCTCTCCCTCTCTCTCCCTCTGTGGATTGTGGCAGGGCTGTGTTACAAAATTTACAATGTTGCCAGTAGACTACATGTATCCCAATGACTCCTACATGTGTATGACCTCGCCGGCGCCATCTTGATATTCTTGGACGTCAAAACCCAACCCAAACAGGCCGATTTTACAGTGATTACCCGCCAGTTAAGGTACTCCTAAACCCGGGCTGAGGTATATGCTGATAATAGATTATTTCCATTAGACCTGGTGCTTTATAAGACCTATTTTTATAATCTTTAATGTTTTTCCCTTCAATGTCACAATTTAACCCCTAAATTGAAGCGTAAAGTTGCAGTTTTCATGCCTCAGTACGGAGGGGGGATTATGGACAACAGCCTACTCCGCCCCCCTGGGGAGCCCAGATGGCCCCAGCTGGTCCCGTGGCGGGAAAACAAGAGGCCGCGCCGCCAATCAGGCTGCGCTAAGTGGATGACGACACGACCTATGGAGAATCCCCAAAACTGTGCCAAGCGTGCATTTCCCGATTGAGTATTTGTAATAAACTGTGCTGGTCTGAATTGCAAAGATATGTAAACAACTACCACAAAAGAACTAGGTTCCATTCAGTAACGTTCATTTTTCTTTTTCATAAATTTATTGCTTACAAACTCTGATCTAAAGTTACAGTAAGGACTGTATTTCTTGGATCGAGGGATGTACATCAGAGAGCGACGTAACATAATTTTTAGGATCGCCGACTTCACGGCACAATTTTCAACAAAAAGCTTGACTGCACCGATATAAGTAAGTATGACAAAAGAACTAAATTTCAGTAAATCTAGTTCATTTTTATTAGAAAAAACTTAAATGCCTTCAAACAGCGATCCAACTAACGTTAACTGTAACAACTGAATTTCTTTCTTGGGTTGTCCATCCCAGAGTTACACGATCGCCAAGTTCACAGCATATCAACAAATAAAGTTTACTAAGCAATAATTTCCGAAAAACGTTACATACATGTCAATATTTTGTAGATATAACATTGAACGTGAAATAAGCAGATGTCTGGGCAAAAATACAAAATCATCATAATTTTGAGACCCAGCTTTACTACCGACAAGTATATTTAGGAATGTTCAACAATTAGCATAGGCGGTAGGCCATCGAGTTTTTGTTGAAATTGGCATTACTGTGCCGTATATATATATATAAACTCCGATGATCCGCTAAGAAACAAACAAACGGAAAGGTTTCGGTGAATCGTAGACTAAGTGACTGTGTACTCGGCCTACTGAAAGATTCCCGAGAACTTACTTTAACACGCACTGTGTAATCGATCCACTGAAAGATTCCCGACAATCCTACACTAACTGTAACAACCACACCGCCCGATCCGCACTTCCTGTGTACTTAATCCACTGAATATGATTCCCGAGAACCGTACACTAACTGTAACAACCACAACGCCCGATCCGCCGTCTATTCGAAAGAATCACACGAACGGATGCCGAAGTCTACCGAAGATTGCCAAGAGCCGAACAGTGATTTCCAAACGCTTTAGGTAGTGTTAAGGACAAGAATAGATAGGTAGGAAATGCAGTTTCAAAAGCCCATATTTTCGGCGAAAAAACGCCATGAAATTAAACACGTTGATACTACTTATGATCTCGGGGTTACTTACTAGCCATGTAGAATTCCTTAGGATACAATACCTAATTCTAAAGGAGATATGCGGCATTTCATAAAGTCCGATTTCCGGGGGACAGCGTTACCAGCAGTACCGATACAGATTTCCCGCCACCGTTCGAACATGGAACCACGATTCTGTAAGGACTCCCAACAAAAACTTCAGACCCAATGTATCCTTACATTAGATAGCAGGTAAGGGACAATACACCTCCTTGATTCACACCTCTTGAAGTGCTGAATTCTCTGGAAACACCTCCATTCAGCAGGACAGAATATGTACAACCTGTGTACATGAGCTTGAGGAGTCTCCATAGTCTGCCATTTACTCCTTTCTTGTACATTTTAAACAACATTCCCTCCAGCCAGACTGTGTCTTAAGCTTTCTTCGTATCAAGGAAGCAACCGTATACTAGGCTCCCTCTTTCCATGTAGTGGTTAGTCACTTCTCTCACGATGAAAGCGGTAGTGATGTTGCTGCATCCAATTTGTCCCCCACTCTGGAGTTGGTGAGGATGGACCTTTTTGAAATGAAAATTCGGTCTATCTATATGTTTCAGTAATAGGTGAAACGTAACTACCTGCTATGTAAGACATCCTTGTTAAGCATCTTGTCGATATCAGCCACTTTTAAAGAAATTCTAAAAAGCGCCGTGGAACTGTGTTCTAAGTCACCTAAAAGTGCTGTCCACATCAAGTGGTAACGCTGTCCACGGGTAGCTTTTCCTACCTGTCATTTTTATGAAGTTAGTGAAGTGTTAGCCCCCGGGCCCTGGTGGTTTTGTCGGTTCGAACAGCGGGTTCGCGAACGCGTTCGCGCAAACTGCGAAACCTGTTCTACTCCCGTCGGCCTTTGCGCGAACTTTCCCTCTGACAAGAAGGACGCAGCGGAC
Organism: Branchiostoma lanceolatum; assembly: GCF_035083965.1. Lineage (NCBI taxonomy): Eukaryota > Metazoa > Chordata > Leptocardii > Amphioxiformes > Branchiostomatidae > Branchiostoma > Branchiostoma lanceolatum. The sequence continues at coordinate 34,909,907 of NC_089722.1, read as the reverse complement.
CAAGTACCCAGTGCGTGTTTATTATTTGATTCAGCATACTGAGTACCCAGTGTGTGTTGAGTGCACAAAGCAACAGCGATTTCAACAAAAATTCGATGGCCTATTGCCCATGCAATTAGCCCAAAAATCCCATACCACGTCCAGCCATGCTATCTATCCCGACCACCAGTTCAACATCGTTGATCGTCAAGCCGCGTAAAAGCTGTTTCCGTCGCGAGAATGATAGAAAACGCGCGTATGTGCGTGCATCTTTGATCATCACGGCACGGCATTTGGACAACAATGGGGTCGAGACGTGTCCGGTGTCAGAAACAAGACCGTAACTCCAGAAAACCCGGGTAGGATTTCTCTAGGAAGGCCTTGGAATAATCGTTAAGACTTCTCCCACGAAGTTATGTAGGATAGAGCCCGGTAAACGACTGTCTTTCGGGCTAAATCTCGTCCCGAAGCGGACGGCGCGGATTGCCGGGCTCGAGAGGTCCGCCATTTTGTTTGACTCCGGGGGGAAATGACGTCATGTTCTGTTGTTTTGGCGTGTTTTGGCTGTTCCGTACTCCCTCCGGAAATCTGATATGCCATGTTTTGCCTTCTAAATCCGCCAGGAAGCGCTTTTGGAAAGGTCACTGACCCTCATTTAACAGGAAGTGATCGGGCCCGTGGAATGCGGCAAAAAAAACAGCGATTTCGACACTTTTACGGCCCCTGAAGGGAAAAAACGTTACATATACAATAGATATATGATTTTCAAAACGAATCCATGGTAAAACTACTAATGGAATATGGGGGAAAAGGTCATTTTTGTGGAGATAACCCTCTAAACTAAACCATCAAATTTCGCCGAAACAATGCGGTGCTATTTGAGTTGGTGAAGGCTGGCTGCAATGGGGGCAATAAAAAAAAACGAAAAAAATTCCTAAAAAATCAACATTTGAAAATATGAAAAAGAAAAAACATGATATCTTTACTATCACCATTATGTACATTTCTGAGAAATACCATTGATTTTTACCCAAGCTCTAGCCTGGAAATTCGATTTTTCTAAAAATGGGCGTGGCCCAATAACTATTGATGACATCATCGTGAAGTCATAAAAATTTGCATAAATTACCGTCTTGCAACAAGGTAATATATAACAAAAGCTCAAAGTCCATAGTTAACTGCAACATATAGTTTGATATACCCTTTGAATTCCTCAGCCGGGGTTTAGGCGTACCTTAACATTGGTCGTTCTTTTACATATTATGGTAAATTTGTTCTGAGCTTATATTTAGGATACTTTAATTCTTGTTTCTTGCACTGTAGCTTTAAGTTCACTGTTTTCATGGTCACCTCTGTACCTTGAACTTATCATCACCGTGAAAAAAAAGTTATTTATGATTCCTTCACACATCTGTTCTGTAGATGACTTGCTGCCACAGTGAAGTTTAAGTTCAGTGAAAATGTCCAATTTTCAGCAAAACTGCAACACACCCAAATACAATTATTGGTGTAGTCATGAGTGATAGGAACATTCGGAATTGTGGTAGTAAATCAAAGGAATGGATGAATAGCAGAAAATGTGCCATGAAAAGCTGAAAACAATCCAGGTTATTCTTCATGCTATTTCAGCCCCGCTGTCTTCATCCCATTATTTTTTTTTTCCCTGTCGCTCCACTTTTTTCTTTAAAAATCCAAGAAGCAACAAATTAAATCAGTGTGGTCTTACAGGCAATCATACATTTGCAGATTGGTAAGAAATAAAATCGAAAAATACAGCAGCATATTGAAGAACTCCCAGATGATTTTTGTTGACGAATCAAGTGACGTGTTTCTTTTATGATCCCTTATACCGGTAATAATAACAAGTTCTAGTTTTCTGAAATTTAATTGGGTAATGATTAGAAGACAATTGCAACACAGACTCTTTTGTTTACAATCTCATAACAGTACCTGAATCTTTCCTGCTACTATCTACATTTATGTTGCCTTCGTGTCGGTTCAATGTTATCCATGTACTAATGGTGTCTTTCTCTTATGCCCCTGTTTCTGTGATGCTCCTTCTCAGGGTCTGCACAGTGCCAGTATCCCTGGAATCCTTTCCATGGACATCCACACTGCAGACACATCTAAGATCCTCACAGGTAAGCATAGCCTGTACGAGAAAGAAATGTTGTGCATGAAGGCAAGGTGCAGGTTTTGCATGCTTCCCTGAACTCAGTAGCAACACCTTGCTATATTCTAAAAGGAATGGACGTTTGTTCTTTTCCAACTGTCTTCTGTGAGGAAATTGCTAAATAGCTTATTTACAATGTGCAGCTTGAGCTGGGAGCTTGGGATATATCACTAGTAGCATAGAGGAGCTAAAAAGAAACTCAGACACTTAAATTTTGTCAAAATTGATAAGTTTGTTACAACGTCAAATTGCTTTGCGTGTCCGAGGCCTTTAGGGAAACCACCTCTAACAACAAATATGTGTGGATTTTGTATGACGAATTAAGAAAACAATCATTCTTTGGCCATTTCCAGCCATATTTTATTAGACTGTCCCAATGACCAACAATGTAACAGTTGACCCCAGCATCATCTTGGTTTTTTCAAATCGCCCAATCGTCTCAAACCCCAACTCAATCTTGCAGATTTCACCATTGTTTGCCGCTAGTTACCATCCAAAATTGATAGGCTTAGAAATAACGCGGCCATTATTGACAGGGACTGGGCCATGTGCTGTTGCAATTGAGCAGGGTTACAGGGCACATGTTACAGTGGAGTCTCCCCATTGGAGTCAAAAATAAGAAGCACTAAAATCAGACCCCGTAAAAGTACTTAATACTCAAAGTTCAATCTCAAAGCCATAAGGGTATACTTGATAACAATGGGAAATAGGCTGTTTACTAATCTCCAAGCAGATCTAATGGTTGCTGGAAGACCGTATCCAACTGGCAGAAGAAGCTTGTATGGTTGCCATACAAGCTTCTTCTGCCAGTTGGATACGGTCTTCCAGCAACCATTATTAGATCTGCTTGGAGATTAGCTGTTTACCAGCTCGAATGACAAGCACAGATCCCGGAAGTAAACAAACCTTAAATTTGACCCAGTTTTCGGCTGTATTCATCCACTCAGGGCAAGCCTCACATATGTGCTTATGCCAACTAATCTGGTGAGTTTTGAACAAATTTTGACCAAAATGGGAAAACTTAAGACCCTGCCTGTTCGGAAAAGAAAGATTTTCAAGGATTTTAACCATTGTCCTGTGGCTCCCAACATTTGTTAGGAAACACATGCAGACTCCCAGTGCTGTGCCCAACATATGTTGGGAAGGCTCTTTTTTTTCTTTCAGAAAACTAGCGTAGCACCCGCCCATGTTACTTTGGGGTCTACCCGGGTTAGCCGGCATGACCTCGCAAGAGGACAGGGGTCAATGTTCTGTTATGCAATGAGTGCATAAATTATGCTAATGACCAAGATGGCAGCTCATGTCTCTAGGACAATACCTAGCCACTGATAAACTCACCTCTAGTTTTACTTTGGTATTTTTTTCCCCTCGTATTTGTAGCTTTGATGTTGTCAGGATGTCTTAGGATGCTGTACAGTGTTCTCGCCAGGGCATTTGAGCATAGGGGGCCCCTACGCTGTGATTTGGATCCCCTATGCTGTGATTTTGGCCCCTATGCTGTGTTTCAACCAGCATAGGGGGGGATTTTCTGTTGTTTTGATGCAAAAGTAAAAAACTTTGGCTTTATTTCACAAACTTTAGCCCTCAAAATGCAGGAAATAGTGTCTTTGAGAGTTTTAAAGTTCAAAATTTCCAGGGGGAGGATGCCCTGGACCCCCCTACAATATTCCAGCCTGTAGCCCTCATCCTCACACCTATAGCGCTTACCATGCGGCTTTGCCGCGCAAAGATGCCCCTACGCTGTGAAAAAATCCTGGTGAGAACACTGCTGTAGGTTTGATACTAATACTGTTTATATGGTTCAAATACTAATACAGAAATTGTTTTTCAAGAGGGTCTAAAACACCCAGCACTGGTAGAATGTACATGTATGGTAAAAAACAGCCAGCAGGACAAGAGTTAAGTTGGCACTTCAAACGTATTCCCATTTTTTGCCTCCACCGCGCAGGTACACTGTAACGTCCACCTTATACTGGGTTCCTGGCTGGTTTATTGTTAGGTCATCCTCCCATTTGTTCAGGCATAATTTTGAAATGTGCATGCGTTGATATAAAAAATCCTGCAAAAGCTTTCTAAACATTTTGTCTGTAATGTACTCAGCAACAGTACCTTTTAATCCCAGGTGGTGCCGACAAAAATGCTGTTGTGTTTGACAAAGAGAGCGAACAGGTCGTCTGCATCCTGAAAGGTCACCGACAGAAGGTTAACAATGTGCTGTACCATCCTTCAGAGGTAGGGGTCTTCATTCGTGACATAGCAATTGATGATTCTAAGAGTGTTTATACAGCTACCTAGTACATGATGATGAAATGTGTCATAATTTGTTAGTTACTTTTGTTGGTTTTGCTTGAGCATCTGAGAGTTCATCAATGGTTTTTCTGTAGAACCTGGTGTTCACAGCATCACCAGACTCCACCATTCGAGTGTGGGGTGTGCCCAGTGGACAGTGCAGTAACATCATCCAGGCACATGACGGCGCTGTTACTGGCATCTCACTTCATGCCACAGGAGACTTCCTGCTGTCAGCCTCAGAGGACCAGGTAAGATGATGTCTTCCTTCCTGTTTCTCTGTTATACACTTATCATTTAGGAAATAAGTTGTAACTTGATTGTAAGAAAGTGTAAATGAAACTAGCGTTCCATGACCTCATACCTTTGCCAAATGATTTTAACCAGTGTTCTCCCCAGCCTGAAATTTTTACCCGTCATTTCAATTTTGTTCCGAGGGAAGAGCACATCGAGTCCTGGAAAATTTTGAAATCCTGGCCCTTTGAAAGACTGAAACGCTATTTCCTGCATTTTAAGGGGGAAATTTTCCTGGTAGACAAAGTTTAGTTTAATGACAACTCTTTTGGTGAAAAATTACACAAGAGTTTCAGGCTTAATTTTGGGGGGAGGCGTGCTGTCATCGCCATCAGATCAAATGTTCACACACAAGCTACACTTCAGTGTTGTACAAAATCGGCAGAGAAAATTAAGCACAACAAAACTTTATCACGTATCTACGTCCGACAAAATTTAATCTCGCAAATTAGCTGGAATCTCGCGAGTAGCAAGACTTGCATGACGTCACTGGTCGTATTTCTTGACGCGACGGAGACGTGCTCTGTTATTGGTGGAATGAAGTATCTGACATCTCTTTACAATTTTTTGGGGGAAGAAAGCTCATGAAACTCAGCCAGCTTTAAACTTTAGTAATGTTTACACAGACTACAGAAAGGCTGATAGCTATAGGAGTATTTCTGAATTTTTAGGCTTAACAATAACTGACGGTGAACAGAGAGGGACAAAACAGAAAAAAACGTTAGCCCGATGCGACCGGCCAAAACTGTAGTGGGGAGGGGGGCACATGGCGCCCAGTTTTTGGCGGCAACATTAACCAATATGGAATCATAGTAATAAGGTCTTCATTTGCATATTTTTGGTCTATCAACTTTCCTCTCTTCCTCAGTTACATATGTCACATTTTTTAATAATCCTATCATGGAATGCAGCAGGTTTTGGAAATATCTCCATTAATTATGCAAATTAGAGTCTGATTTTTATAATTACCATCTAATTATGCAAAAGCATCACTTAAGCTATCTGCATACCGAATTTCAAGATAATCCATCCAAGTCTTCTGGTCTTCCACATACATACATACATACATACAAACATTTATCTACACACATACAAATGCTACCGAAAACATAATCTTCTTGGCAAAGGTAATAATGCTTTACAAAACACTAAAAATTTGGGTCTTCGAGTGTCTATTTAGTAGAAAACCTACAAGAGAAAAACAATGTGAACAATGCTGCTGTCTGCGAGTGCATGGCCATGTGCAAATGCATGGCCATGACAAGGCACACGCTCCTATTCATTGTGTATTAATTACACTTTAACATGTGATTGGTACCGTGAAAAGATATTATGTGGAAGACACAGTAAATACGGAATTTTCTTGATGTGAGTTGTTTTTGTTTTGCAAAGTTTTGTCCCTTTGGGGTCAAGCCACATTCACTGCCTGTTCAGTGATTGTTTTTTTATGTTAGGTTTTGTTACATCACGTTTCTTTTTGCGCATCAATTATTGCATTGAAAATAACAAACATCATTCCAATACACATTTTCAACATAATTCAACATTGGGAAAGGCATTTAACACGACTTTCCTCACATCACTCCCTGGGATAGGACGTTAAATGGAGGTCCCGTGTTTGAGGAGAGTCACAACTTGGGCACATAAAAGAACCCACCACATCTTTCGAAAAAGAGCAGGGGCATGCCCCGGTGTGAGTGGATCAAAACATTCCGGCCTAAATGGGGTAGGGAATTTCCCTAGCAGCCTTCGTAACCCCTGCTTCTCCTAATGGGTCAGTGAAGTCATGCTTGTTCTGACCAAGTGCTTTGATGAGTGGCCCCCTACGGCCTTGCACTGAGCAAGTTCGTTAAAAAAAATATATATATAGTACTCAGAGAGGCCTGTACTTGTGTCTCCTCTCGAATATGATGTTGTCCTACTGTACTACAATAATCAGGTTCAGGTCTGTACAGAAACATGCAGAAGTGGAGAAAAATGGATGTATGCAGAAAAGGCCACAAAAGACCAGGATCAACTGAAACATCTGCTAAGACATGAGACATTTATAATTGTTGAGTTGGTATTTGTGTTTCAGTTCTGGGCTTTCTCAGATGTGAGGACAGGGCGTGTGCTGACTAAGGTCACCGACGAGTCCAGTAAGACATGTAAGTGAATTGTGGAGACTTTTAACTACAGTCAAACCTGTATTAGCGGTCACCTTTGCATAGCGGCCACCTGCCCATAGTGGTCACTTTTTGTCGGTCCCTTGGATTTTTCCCATTGACATAAGCATTAAGAATTAGGCTATAGCGGCCACCTGTCCAACGCGGTCGCGGCCAGACGATTTTCAGTCCCGCGAGTACAGTAACACTGTCGGTAACGGTCACGGCGCGCCGGTAGAAGCCGCATCGCCACCGCACGCCTGGTTCAAAATCTTCATTTTTTTTTCACGCAGTTATTAAATTTATGTGGACTCAACTGGATAGGATGATAATAAAGAAAACCAGAATGTTTTATCTTTGTTAGAAAATCCATGGTTTGACACGAAGTCAGTATAATTTTCTTCACATGGCTTGCGTTTGTACATCGTAGCAAAATTGACCATTTCTGTGCATTTCGACTGGACAAATATTACGGCAGCTTTTTGGAAAATACAACCCGCACATGTAGCTGATGCGGTAAGTTCGGGAAATGTTTGAATGCCGGCCCAATATCCGTTTTCCCCGGTGCTCAAAGTCAAAACGTGTTTCACGCGATTTTCAAAATGGTGCTGATAGTCAGCAGCACAAAGGTCAACGGAAGACACCACTGTTTCGGAGGTATAATGCGCTACATTTATTTTGCTACAAAGTATCACTGAGGATAATAACTTTACCAAAAGCTTCAAAAGAAATATGAATAACATTAATATGATGTAAAATTTGGGCTATTGCAATTTTCTGAAAAGGAAAAAGCCATCAAAAGAGCGACCTTCTTCTGAGTACCCTATTAGCATAATGGTAGAAGCTGATAATGGCAAGCGGGAAGCAAAACAACAACAGACTAAGGAAAAGTTTCGCCACGATTTTATGTTTCAAAACGGTCGAAAACGAACAGTAAGTGGCAACTGAGCAACATGTATTTTGTTCTTAACTAACTAGGTGGCATTTTGCTGCGAAGGACTTTGTTTCATATGATTAAAACTCGTTGGTGATGCGTGTGCCTGCAGCGAAGCAGTCGCGAAGGATCAAGAGTAGAGTATGGCGATGCTGGTCTGTACAGACATGAAGCCCGAGCAAGCCATGGATTTTGGAGTTGGCAGATACAATAATTCTTTTTTCAAGCCCATAATAGAAGTAAAAGAACAACAATCGACTCTCTAAAATGTGACTTACCTATGCAATGTTTACATGTGTACTGTACGGTGAATAAATGTATCTCAGTGGGTACTGAAAATATGTGTCACTCGTGGTCAAATAATCGACATTTTCTCCATAGCGGCCACCTGTCCTTAGCGGCCAGTTTTGGCCAGTCCCTTGAGTGACCGCTATAGACAGGTTTGACTGTACTGCAAAATGTCTCTTTGTATGCTCAAGAAATGTTGGCAACTACAGAGTAACCTCACTGGTTACCCTTCAAGACAATATCCAGAATCAGTTGTTAAAACTCAAAAGTAAAGGCTGATACATGTACATGTATATCCAATGATTATAGTATCTCTCATATTCTGCTTGTTTTTGTTCCAGATCTTTTATAAAAAGCTATGAAATTTGTGGAAGTTAAAATTGACTTTGAAGCAGTGCTTACTGTTCTTGAAGTTAGTTAAAGTAAGGTTTTATTGATGACTGTCAATACCTCCCTCAGCGCTGACTTGTGCCCAGTTTCATCCTGACGGCCTGATCTTTGGCACCGGGACAGACGACAGTCAGGTCAAGATCTGGGACCTAAAGGAGAGAACTAACGTCGCCAACTTCCCAGGTAAAAACTTTGGGCTTCACCAGCTTGTCACATTTCCACTGATACCAGGAAGTCTTCGCGGAGGACCAAAACTGTTCAACCGTAAAATGCTACTAAGATTGGACTTTTCAGGAAATATAAAAGATTGCACACTGCCATAGCGATAGCTGAAAAATCTGGAGCCAAAACTACTACAGTAGAAACCGCTTATTTGCAATGCCTATTTGTCAGCGCAATTTTCCCGATTACCCGGCTTTGCCGATTATGAGGTGTTAGCTCAAACGGACCCGATTGAATCTACGGGACAGTAAATCGAACGCAATGACACAAAAAATACAAACACTGCCATATTTAACCATTAATAACAGTGGACTTTATTTAGATCAGTACATTTACTTGTAACATTTATGATTTGTAACAATAGTGTTGTTGTGGGTACAATTTCCCAAGGTATAATGTCCTTGGATTTCCCAAAGTAGATCGTTGTTTTCTACCGACTCGATGCACTAAATATTTGAGCTATCGACTCTAACTCTACTTGGACAAAAAAAAGAAATAAACACTGCTATCTGCGCACAACACAAACTACAGATAAATGTACAATTGTCAACCTATAGATATTCTTACACTACAAAAGTAAAAAACAAAAATAAAGTTGGGTACAATACACGGCTTGTAGTCATGAAAATTGTCGGCAACACATAGACAAAAGATCACCTTGTTGTTGTCTTCATTTTCAAAAAAAATTAACTACCACATGGAAATGATCGTAACTCATGCAACAATAAACTGTTGATTGCCATATCTACGAGATTTTAGCTTACGATGTCCATAGATAACATGGAATTTTGCAACATTCAACGAGCATATTTCACAAAATTGTTCTCGGTAAAAAAAAAAGATGGCGGACAGCGTGGGTGGCAGTATCCCATCTTTCAATGCGGTAGGTCAGTAGCGGTTTATAAATATCTATCTACGAGATTTTAGCTTACGATGTCCATAGATAACATGGAATTTTGCAACATTCAACGAGCATATTTCACAAAATTGTTCTCGGTAAAAAAAAAAGATGGCGGACGGCGTGGGTGGCAGTATCCCATCTTTCAATGCGGTAGGTCAGTAGCGGCACATTCACTTCCGGGTTTAGATGCATGATGGCGATAACAAACGTGTCGCACGGTCGAAATGAACGCAAGAATAATGAGCGAGAACACAGGTAGAGACATGTTTTTATTGAGTAAATATTTGTTGTCTGAGAAATTAAATGTTCTTTGAAGAAACATGACAAAAAAACACGAAGGCATAAGCTGCCGCCTTTGACGACTATGAACCTACACGTGCCTCTCTGTATGCAGTGCCGACGTGCGCCCGATCTGCCGGGCCGCTCTATCAACGTAAACTTCACAAGAAACCGCCGTCCTTCGCGACTCAAAACTGCCGGGTTTTTTTCCAGCCGTTTTTGGTGATTTGTTTGGCATATTTTCGGTTCAATATGTGCTGCAACTTGACAATTTCTTTGCCGATTAGCCGATTTTTTCGATCTTAGGCTTTGTGTATATGGGGTTCGATAAACAATGGCGTTAATGGGAAATGGTTTGGGATTTCACAATCCTTTGCAGTTCGCCAGTTTTTGCAACAAAGTGTATTGCAATTAACTGGTTTCTACTGTACTATGATTTGCATCTTATTTTAGGAGTCCAGTCACTTGAAATTCCAAACCGGAACCTGAAGCATGATGCTTTTTCAAGTAGCTACTGGTAGTGCAATGGAGCCTCGCCACGGCTCACATTTTTTGCCAAGCACACAGGTCACCCCAACTCTTCTCGATAAGTGTGTTGGGTTCTTTTACATGCAGAGGTTTGACACTTGAGGCTTATGCCCGAAGCTCCCTCATACACGGGGCCGCCGGCTTAATGTCACTATCCGAAATGACGAATGCAATCCCCTAGTATTGTTTGTGTTTTTCCCAGTAAGCTCTTTGCTGCAAACTTAAAACTACCACAAATTTTTTTGCCCTCCTACCCCCTCGTCTTTATGAAGCACTATGTACTGTACATTGTTTGTAAATGATCCGCAAACTGATCCGTACTGTAGTATTCTGATTCTTAAATACTGTACATGACGATATGTACGGTCGGAAGAGACCAACAGAAATTCATGATCAGGACGTCTATAGCACTCCTGCTGAGTCACTAGAAGATGTGAGGCTGTGCGTTTAACTATCATGGTTTCTGACTGGCTGTCCGTAAAGCCGGTGTTTCTGTTGCGCTACTATTGTTTCAAACGCGAACTTAAAACCACCACGAATACTCCATTTTCTCCTTACCCAGAAATTAAAACCCGCTATTAAACTTAAATGTATTTACAGTAATTTTGTATGAAAATCACTGGAATTTCCTCCACGACGTGGCCCAGTTTTTGCGCGAAATTTTTAGAGCTCACCAAAATGTACATTTCCTGCGCTCACTGACTTTTCCATGCTGTGTCTACAGTATTCTTTGATTCCAGTGACTTCTGTACTCGTAGAAGGACACAAAATTCATCTGACTTATTTAACAGCTGCGTGCCTTCGCAGGGCGTGATATTCAACTGCAGTAAGGTTTGAACAAGTGCTGTCTTGCTCGTGCTAGTAGGTAATAAGGCACTTAGGAAATAAAGTTGGCTCTTAAAAAGATTAACCAAGGGGACGGTTGTGCTTTGCTACATTTTCATGTGCTGTCGACGGACCCACTGTACTCAATGAAAAGTTGCCACTGAAAATGTGTCAAATAGGGTTTCAGAGGGAGGATACCCACGGACCCCCTAAATTTCAAGCTGGAGACAGCCCTGCTGTGTACACTGGTTTCTGGTGATGTTAACTGGTTTCTACTGTACTATGATTTGCATCTTATTTTAGGAGTCCAGTCACTTGAAATTCCAAACCGGAACCTGAAGCATGATGCTTTTTCAAGTAGCTACTGGTAGTGCAATGGAGCCTCGCCACGGCTCACATTTTTTGCCAAGCACACAGGTCACCCCAACTCTTCTCGATAAGTGTGTTGGGTTCTTTTACATGCAGAGGTTTGACACTTGAGGCTTATGCCCGAAGCTCCCTCATACACGGGGCCGCCGGCTTAATGTCACTATCCGAAATGACGAATGCAATCCCCTAGTATTGTTTGTGTTTTTCCCAGTAAGCTCTTTGCTGCAAACTTAAAACTACCACAAATTTTTTTGCCCTCCTACCCCCTCGTCTTTATGAAGCACTATGTACTGTACATTGTTTGTAAATGATCCGCAAACTGATCCGTACTGTAGTATTCTGATTCTTAAATACTGTACATGACGATATGTACGGTCGGAAGAGACCAACAGAAATTCATGATCAGGACGTCTATAGCACTCCTGCTGAGTCACTAGAAGATGTGAGGCTGTGCGTTTAACTATCATGGTTTCTGACTGGCTGTCCGTAAAGCCGGTGTTTCTGTTGCGCTACTATTGTTTCAAACGCGAACTTAAAACCACCACGAATACTCCATTTTCTCCTTACCCAGAAATTAAAACCCGCTATTAAACTTAAATGTATTTACAGTAATTTTGTATGAAAATCACTGGAATTTCCTCCACGACGTGGCCCAGTTTTTGCGCGAAATTTTTAGAGCTCACCAAAATGTACATTTCCTGCGCTCACTGACTTTTCCATGCTGTGTCTACAGTATTCTTTGATTCCAGTGACTTCTGTACTCGTAGAAGGACACAAAATTCATCTGACTTATTTAACAGCTGCGTGCCTTCGCAGGGCGTGATATTCAACTGCAGTAAGGTTTGAACAAGTGCTGTCTTGCTCGTGCTAGTAGGTAATAAGGCACTTAGGAAATAAAGTTGGCTCTTAAAAAGATTAACCAAGGGGACGGTTGTGCTTTGCTACATTTTCATGTGCTGTCGACGGACCCACTGTACTCAATGAAAAGTTGCCACTGAAAATGTGTCAAATAGGGTTTCAGAGGGAGGATACCCACGGACCCCCTAAATTTCAAGCTGGAGACAGCCCTGCTGTGTACACCGTGTAGTGTTGCCATACATACATTTTGTTCTGCTGTTTGAATTGTGAGGCATGAAGGATTGCAAGCCAGTATGATTGAGGGAGTAAAGTCTGCTATCTTTCATTGCAAATGTTCTTTCATTATTTTCAGGACACTCTGGTCCCATCACTGCCATAGCCTTTTCCGAGAACGGCTACTATCTGGCTACTGCCGCAGATGACTCCATGGTTAAGCTCTGGGATCTGAGGAAACTCAAAAACTTCAAGACTATTGCACTGGATGAGCGTTATGAGGACAGATACGAGGTCTGTAGTCCAATCCAATCAGAAGTCTAATCAAAATAGGTTGTGCAGAATTGTTGTAATTTAATCCAAAATGTTTTTTTTTTTATTACTTTTGTTCTTAAACCAGTCATTTAGTACTAGAGCCAAGATAAAGATTATGCTCAGCAGCTGTGTGCATTTTTGAGTGATACAGGTATAGTGTTATTCAATTATGTGGCTTGAAATTGATTTTGAGATAAAATTCAGTTGTATTTCCCCTCTAAGGCCATGCCAATTCAATACGGTGTATAAGTTTTACCTTTGTCAAGAAGGTTATGTTGTCGGGTGGGTGTCAATTTTGATTTAAACTTTGAAAAAGAATAACTAATTGCATAATTAATGTGAAAATTAGCCCATAAAATAGCATCAATAATTACGGCATATTACGACATGGCTGCACCAATTTTTTTTGTTGCCTTTCCGAATAGCCTCTCCTGTTTTTCCCATTTTGAAAAAAAAATTGGGTCAGTTTTCCCTTTCACAAATTTTTACTCACGATTTTACTATTTGTTGTAAATCTCAATAGCCACCAAAATAGATTATAAAGGCCTGCACATACCAAAAAAGTGTGGTCACATGTTATCACAAGTTATAATTTTTCATTTTTTACAATTATTTCTCAATTCAATTCATATAGAGTCCATTCCAAGACACCGCACGGATGTTTTTTGCCATTGTTTAGAACTAATTTGAAACCTTTGTAACTATTTGTAATATAAATGTCATGGTTTCTTACATTTCTGAATGTGTTTACACTTTCTAAATGTTCCCACATTTTCGTGGAATATTCAAAATATTCATGTCACTGGGAACAACATTTCTGATACTTTCTAAAGATTGGCTACAGCACACTGCCTTTATTTCGAAGTCTGAATCATTTTTTCGAAAGAAGAAACTCACAATCTGCTGTTAATTAGTTAATAGCACCCAAAAATAGACGGTTAAAAGGAGCGGTGACACCCCGCCGTGCTCTCACGCGGAGTTAAGTAAACAAACAGTTAATTTCTGCCTCTAACGTTAGCAGGACAACAATCCGAAAGAAACATTATGAGTGTCTCTCGGCTTCTCTATCAATCAAACCTAGAAATCTTGCAATCAAACCTAGAAATCTTGCAGAAACGACCCAAATGCGACAGAAATAACAAAGTACCGAAGGAAGCTGTAAGTGGTAACAGTGTCAGTAGTCTGCCGTGCTGCCCTCCCCACCAGGACCGCTAGAACAAGAATGTTCAACTGGGACGTAAAAAAACCCTGCAGAAACTCCGCCAGGTCCAGTCTAATTATGAACGCCAATCAGCCAGTACAGAAAACATACAGGCTTTATTGTTAGCTGGACTGTCTAAGATAAAGTCCTCTCTTGTGGGATTTGTTTCCGAACCAGAACGCCTCGTGGGAAGTCCTTCGTGTAGTTGTTCCCCCGGCAGATAGCATGACTGTTTCTCCCGGGGAGGAGTTAAAACATGTTGTCTAAAATATCTATCTCATAACGTATGTTGATAGAATTTAAGATTTGAATGCTACAATCTAAGCATTACAGTAGTATTGGTGTGATGTTATTACTGTGAACTTTTGTATCTATGATTATTTGCTAGTAGTTTCTAAGAAAGTTCCCCCTACACACAGAATAGACTCCCCCAATCATGCCGCCACATGTTAGAATTGTTGCAACAGAGATCTACGTTCTTTTTTGGTGTTTTCCTCCAGAATCTTCGTGATTTTGTCGGTAAGAATCTCTACAAAAAATAACACTGCCTTTTAGTTTACAATTTACTGATACCATGGGAAAAGGAAGCCTCCCTTTGACCAGATGCCTTTGACTGTACATGTCGCCGAACTGAGTTACAGATCAAAAAACCCTTTGGGGCTAGCCGGCTCTCCCTTGAGCTCCCTTTGCATTGTGCCGATTGTTGGGCTTATTTGACGTGGATAAAACTTTTGCTTTTGCTCAGTACGTGTGGTATTTTGACCACTGATCATTTGCAATGTTTGCTGGCCATTTTTGTGCAGCAAAATTACAGTTGAATTGTGCTTATCCTCTTGCCGATGTCCACAGACAGTGTCACGCCACAGTGCCTTCCTGCGGGGTCGGCGGTCCCCGCTCGATCCAAAACAGGCTTTGTTAGGATTAGCAGCTCGTTACGGGGGGGCAAATGACCCAAATCTTTATTTCGAAATCTTTCGAAACTTGACACAAACCAATATATATTTCAAATCTGTTAAAAAAAATGATCTCTTTTGACTGTCACTTTCGAAATGTTTGCAAATTATCATAACAACTTCTAAAACATGGTACTCTCGTATTTCTTTTTTTTAGAAACATTTATGAATATTTCTTAAGATTTGTGAGTATATAACAATAATTCGAATATATTACAAATATCATTAAAAAATCCGTGTGGTGACTTGGAATGGACTCTATTACATAGCAAAAGTTAATTTTGAAATTATAGTACTAGATCAAAGAAAGGGGTTCATTGCATAAAATGAGCCATACAAAGCTGAAACTTTACATTACCGGGTACTCCCTGCAAACTTGGTGATGATACATCATACCGTTTTGGAAGTTATGATGGGTGGGGGGGGGGGGGGTTGGGGGGGGCGAATGAGGGCCCGGTCGGGCTGTGTGCGAAAACGAAAAGAAATGCATATCAAGAAAATACACAATATGTGGTTAGGAGTCATTCTTTAACGTTTTGTGTCTTTTATATGATAAACTGCCCAGCTGGGCCCCAGATTGGAAATGTGACCGAAGCATTACCCTGGGGGCCAGACACCGTATATCGGCTAGCCACCAAGCACCCCACGCGTGCCCAAGCTTTCCCGGCCTACCCTCCCGCTGTCCCCCGAAGACCGACCCCGCCCCACTCTCCGCTGTAAACCCAAGATCTGCTAGCCATATACGGAGCCTGGGGAGACGGCTATCTTTGGCCGTCCACAGAGGTGGAGAAGTGCTTATGATTTATGGCCGCGCGCACAGCTGGAAGCTGCCTGCCCGGTGGCAGGATTGGTCGTCCGCCCTGCGCCGATAGCGAATCAGCCCGTGCCTGTTTAAATATTCATGAACCGCAGATCGTCATCTTACGCAATTCGCAGGTCAATCAGCACATGGCAAAGGGAGAGCCGGCTTGCCGCAAAGGGTTTGATCTGTCACTCAAGTTCGCCGACATGTCCAGTCAAAGGGAGGCTTCCTTTACCATGGTATTAGTACATTGTAAAGTAAAAGGCAGTGTTATATTCTATGGAGGGATTCTTACCGACAAAATTACGAAGATTCTGTAGGAAAACACCAAAAAAGGACATAGATCTATGTCACAACATGCCTGCATCATGTCTAACACAGCGGCCTGCTGGGGAAGTCTATTCTGTGTGTAGGGGGAACTTTCTTGGAAACTATTGTCAAATGATTATAGATACGAAAGTTCACAGTAATAAAGCAACACCAATACTACTATCATGCTTAGATTTTTAGTATTTAAATTTTAAACTCTATCAACATACGTTAAAAGATAGATATTTCAGACGACGTGTTTCAACTCCTCCCCGGGAGAAACAGCCTGATACCGTCTGCCGGGAACAACAACACTGGAACAAATTCTTCCCACGAGACGTTCTGGTTCCGAAACAAATCCCACCAGAGAGGACTTCATCTGTTAGCTAACAATAAATCCTGTATGGTTTCCATCCTGGCTGATTGGCGTTCATAATTTGGACTATAGGCCTTGCGGAGTTACTGCAGGTTTTTTTACGTCCCACTGGAACATGTTGTTGTAGCGATGCCGGCAGACTACTGTTTATACTACTTACAGCTTCCTTTGCTTCGGTACTTTCTGTTATTTCTGTCGTATTTGGGTCGTTTCTACAAGATTTCTAAGTTTGATTGATAGAGAAGCCGAGGGATAAGGCACTAATAATGTTTCTTTCGGATTGTTGTCCTGCTAACGTTAGAGGCAGAAATTAACTGTTAAAACGTGACATCTTCTCATAGCAGAACATACAATGCATTGTAGTCAGTGGCCTCTAGTGACCTCGCCCACAGAAGCCCACAGAAATGCGCCCAATCAACACGTGGCGTCCCGCTGTGCGGGGATTACCGGCAGACCAATAGCGCGAAGAACTTTCTAGCACAGATCCTGTGCTAGAAACTGACAGCAAGAGCCGTCTCCCCAGGCTCCGTATATGGCTAGCAGATCTTGGGTTTGCAGCGGAGAGTGGGGCGGGGTCGGTCTTCGGGGGACAGCGGGAGGGTGGGCCAGGAAAGCTTGGGCACGTGTGCGGTGCTTGGTGGCTAGCCGATATACGGTGTCTGGCCCCCAGGGTACCGAAGCATTAGCTATCAACATGCCCAAAGTCATGGTTGGACACCCTGTATTTTTGCTCAATTAACCATTGATATAGGTATGAATCAATTTCCTTACAAGATTTGTTTGCACTATTCAACTTGTAGCAAAGTCACAAAGCAGCCATTATAGTTACAAGTTACTAACTGGCTCTCTTTTCCATCCACAGATCAAGTCCCTGTGTTTTGACCAGAGTGGTACTTACCTGGCTGTGGGAGGCAGTGATATTAGGTGAGTCACTGTTTCATCTATCACACATGACTTATCATTATTAACGGGAGTCGCCCAAACATAGGACGTTTTTTTACGCGCTCGAACATACGGCGCTCCATTGCTGGTTGCCAGAGAATGGTCATGTTTTAATGAATGAATTTTGAACACATTCATCTAAAGAACATACATGGACAAGAAATGTATTCATACTGTTCATGTGCCCTCCACGCTCCGAGTTACAAGCGGCAAACGCTGTGAGACGTTTTCACGAATGTACCTTCTGATTTAGTGCTACGCCAGATAGTGTGCCTAACTTAGTACGCTTTGGTAATTTTGCTCTCTTCGGAAGTTGGTGATGAAGTTAGGGAAATGTAAATAAGGCTTGAAGTCTGCTATATTCTAGCTTTCTTTTGACCGGAAAATTTTGACTGTGTGCACTTCTAACGTCATGTGAGAAGGGCTATATCTAGCGCATCCCAGCTCATGTTTTGGCGGGAAATAGGCTACTACGCACTTTGCGCGCGGCCCGACGTACGTCTTGCATGCGACCCGACTTACAAAATCATTACGAAAAAACGACACCGCTTACAGCAACAATACTCCGTCTACTTATTGCGAAATATCTTCGCCATCTCTGTATTCAGTTTCCTTTTCATAGACGGTACCAATCACATGTTAGAGCGTTACAAAGCTGTGCATTGAATTGCCGTCCGCCACCATCGCGGCCCCAAAAAATGGCGGGAAAACAACGTTGCCAGACGGCAGCGATGTTTACGTTGTTTTCTTTGGTCGGTTTTCTTCTCAACAAACACTTAAGGACCCAATTTTTTTGTGTTTTATGAAGTTATATTTCTTATGTGCATGATAGTTGTATATCTGCTTGGCACAGGTCGTATATTTAGGTGTCGGGCCGTCTAGCTACGCAGTGACCCTCTACTCAGCGTTGCCATCATTATTGTCAAAATACTATTCTCGACAAAACAAGAAATGAATATGTACACATATGTTTTGAATGCAAATAAAAATTATGTGCATGGACTTGGTTTATTTATCTTCCTTATGAGCATAGTCAGTGGACACAAACACGGCGTACTTGTGCATAACAAGATCACTAAAAAATCCGTCCTAAGTTAGGGCGCGTCCTAAGGTAGGGCAACCCCCGTTAGGTATCCGTTGTTTGCAATTGATATCTTATCTTGTTACCTGCTTGAGGAAACTCCATCACCCTAATTCCTTCTGTATTCTATTGTGTATCGTTAAAATGCTTGTGTCACCAATGACACTGAAAATAAAACTGTTCCTGATTACATGCAACCATCATATAAGTATTGTTAAATGAACAAAGATGGTTGTACAAAATATATGCCCTCCTGATGTTATTATATTCCCCTCCACAGGAGGAATATACTGTTTATGCTTGCCTGTTCTTTTTCTTCTTCTTCTTCTTTCTTCTGCCAAATACCAAGTAGATGTGGGGTGTTAGCTCTACTAATGGTATTGTAGAAAGTTATATGTACCTTATGTTACATGGTACGGATGTTATATTTGAGATGTGGGTAACTTTAGGAAAGGTGAATACACCTGGCCATAAATTATGCTAATGAGAACTTCAATCCTACTAAGCATCACACAAGCTATCCACATACCAAAAATCATGACCATCCATCATTGAGTTTATTGAGTTTATTGAGATACCCTTTAGCCCCTCTAGGGGGCTAATCTTCCAGGGCTCATAAACACTACATGTATATCATATCTTTTCTCATTAATTATGCAAATGAGGTCTTCATTTGCATAGTTCATATCAATTAATATTTCTCTCTTCCTCAGTAACATATATCACATGTTTCCGAGTCCTATCATGGAATTTGGCGGATGTTTAAACTTTCCTCATTAGTTATGCAAATTAGATAATGATTTGCATAAGAAGTATCTAATCATGTACATCATCACTCAAGCTATCTACTTACCAAAAATCATTACCATCCATCAAGCCCTTCTTGAGTTATTCCCTTTCAAAGTCAGATGCAAAACCTGCTCCTGCAGTTCCAAAAAAGCCACTAGGGGGCCCAAACCCGTACCACATACTCTCTGTCCAAAGATCTATGTACCACTCAAAAATCACTTCCGTAGCATGTCCAGAACACGAGATATCAAAACAGGAAGTTCCGCTGCAGTACCGTAAGAAGCCGCTAGGGGGCCCAAAATCTAATAGTTTTCAGATCTCATCAAAACCTACCAACATACCAAATATGAAAACAATCCATCAAGGCATTCTTAAGTTATCCTGGTCCACTACAGACACACAAATAAACAAACGCTACCCTCTGCATAACC